>NW_027331938.1:3353001-3508193 GCF_048418815.1 Hemitrygon akajei | reverse complement strand
AGATCCCACAGGACGAAGGGGGATGGGGGAGCGAGATCCCACAGGAGGAAGGGGGACGGGGGAGAGAGCTCTCACAGGAGGAAGGGGGATGGGGGAGAGAGATCACAAAAGAGGAAGGGGGATCGGCGAGAGAGATCGCACAAGAGGAAGGGGGATGGGGAGGAGATATCCCACTGGTGGAAGGGGGATGGGGAAGAGAGATCCCACAGGAGGAAGGGGGATGGGGAAGAGAGATCCCACAGGAGGAAGGGAGATGGGGTAGAGAGCTCCCACAGGAGGAAGTGGGATGGGCAGAGAGATCCCACAGGAGGAAGAGGGACGAGGGAGATAGCTCCCACAGTAGGAAGGGCAATGGGGAAGAGAGATCCCATAGGAGGAAGGGGGACGGGGGAGAGAGCTCCCACAGGAGGATGGGGAAGAGAGATCACACAGGTTGAAGGGGGACAGGGGTGAGATATCACACAGTAGGAGGGGGGATGCGGGAGAGAGTTCCCACAGGAGGAATGGGGGATGGGGTGCGAGATCCCACAGGAGGAATGGGGGATGTGGGAGCGAGATCCCACAGGAGGAAGGGGGACGGGGAGAGAGAGCTCTCACAGGAGGAAGGGGGATGGGGGAGAGAGATCACAAAAGAGGAAGGGGGATCGGCGAGAGAGATCGCACAAAAGGAAGGGGGATGGGGAAGAGATATCCCACTGGAGGAAGGGGGATGGGGAAGAGAGATCCCACAGCAGGAAGGGGGACGGGGTGGAGAGCTCCCAGAAGAGGAAGGGGGATGGGGGAGAGAGATCACACAAGAGGAAGGGGGATCGGGGGGAGAGACCGCACAAGAGGAAGGGGGATAGGGGAGAGAGATCCCACAGGAGGAAGGGGGATGGGGAAGATAGATCCCGCAGGAGGAAGGGGGATCGGGAAGATAGATCCCGCAGGAGGAAGGGGGATGGGGGAGAGTGATCCCACAGGAGGAAGGGGGATGGGGGAGAGAGATCCCACAGGAGGATGGGGAAGAGAGATCCCACAGGAGGAAGGGAGATGGGGAAGAGAGCTCCCACAGGAGGAAGTGGGATGGGCAGAGAGATCCCACAGGAGGAAGGGGGATGGAGGAGAGAGATCCCACAGTAGGAAGGGGGATGGGGGAGACAGCTCCCACAGGAGGATGGGGAAGTGAGATCCCACAGGAGGAAGAGGGACGAGGGAGAGACGTCCCACAGTAGGAAGGGCAATGGGGAAGAGAGATCCCACAGGAGGAAGGGGGATGGGGGAGAGTGATCCCACAGGAGGAAGGCGAATGGGGGAGTGAGATCCCACAGTAGGAAGGGCAATGGGGAAGAGACATCCCACAGGAGGAAGGTGGATGGGGGAGAGAGCTCCCACAGGAGGATGGGGGAGAGAGATCCCACAGGAGGAAGGGGGATGGGGGAGAGAGATCACACAGGTTGAAGGGGGACAGGGGTGAGATATCACACAGTAGGAGTTGGGATGCGGGAGAGAGTTCCCACAGGAGGAATGGGGGATGGGGTGCGAGATCCCACAGGAGGAATGGGGGATGGGGGAGCGAGATCCCACAGGAGGAAGGGGGACGGGGGAGAGAGCTCTCACAGGAGGAAGGGGGATGGGGTAGAGAGATCCCACAGGAGGAAGGGGGATGTGGGAGAGAGATCACACAAGAGGAAGGGGGATCGGCGAGAGAGATCGCACAAGAGGAAGGGAGATGGGGAAGAGATATCCCACTGGAGGAAGGGGGATGGGGAAGAGAGATCCCTCAGGAGGGATGGGGGAGAGAGCTCCCGCAAGAGGGATGGGGGGAGAGAGATCACACAAGAGGAAGGGGGATGGGTGAGAGATATCACACAGTACGAAGGGGGATGGGGGAGAGAGCTCCCACAGGAGGAAGGGGGATGGGGGAGAGAGATCACACAGGAGGAAGAGGGATGGGGGAGAGAGCTCCCGCAAGAGGAAGGGGGATGGGGGAGAGAGATCGCACAAGAGGAAGGGGGATGGGGGAGAGAGATCACACAAGAGGAAGGGGGTTCGGGGGGAGAGATCGCACAAGAGGAAGGGGGCTGGGGGAGAGAGATCCCACAGGAGGAAGGGGGATGGGGGAGAGAGCTCCCACAGGAGGATGGGGGAGAGAGATCGCACAGGAGGAAGGGGGATTGGGGAGAGAGCTCCCACAGGAGGAAGTGGGATGGGCAGAGAGATCCCACAGGAGGAAGGGGGATGGGGGAGAGAGATCCCACAGGAGGATGGGGGAGAGAGATCACAGAGGTGGAAGGGGGACAGGGGTGAGATATCACACAGTAGGAAGGGGGATGCGGGAGAGAGTTCCCACAGGAGGAATGGGGGATGGGTTGCGAGATCCCACAGGACGAATGGGGGATGGGGGAGCGAGATCCCACAGGAGGAAGGGGGACGGGGGAGAGAGCTCTCACAGGAGGAAGGGGGATGGGGTAGAGAGATCCCACAGGAGGAAGGGGGATGGGGGAGAGAGCTCCCGCAAGAGGAAGGGGGATGGGGGAGAGAGATCACACAAGAGGAAGGGGGATCGGCGAGAGAGATTGCACAAGAGGAAGGGGGATGGGGAAGAGAGATCCCACAGGAGGAAGGGGGACGGGGTGGAGAGCTCCCAGAAGAGGAAGGGGGATGGGGGAGAGAGATCACACAAGAGGAAGGGGGATCGGGGGGAGAGATCGCACAAGAGGAAGGGGGATGGGGGAGAGAGATCCCACAGGAGGAAGGGGGATGGGGAAGATAGATCCCGCAGGAGGAAGGGGGATCGGGAAGATAGATCCCGCAGGAGGAAGGGGGATGGGGGAGAGTGATCCCACAGGAGGAAGGGTGATGGGGGAGAGAGATCCCACAGGAGGATGGGGGATGGGGGTGAGAGATCACACAGGTGGAAGGGGGACAGGGGTGAGATATCACACAGTAGGAAGGGGGATACGGGAGAGAGTTCCCACAGGAGGAATGGGGGATGGGGGAGCGAGATCCCACAGGACGAAGGGGGATGGGGGAGCGAGATCCCACAGGAGGAAGGGGGACGGGGGAGAGAGCTCTCACAGGAGGAAGGGGGATGGGGGAGAGAGATCACAAAAGAGGAAGGGGGATCGGCGAGAGAGATCGCACAAGAGGAAGGGGGATGGGGAGGAGATATCCCACTGGTGGAAGGGGGATGGGGAAGAGAGATCCCACAGGAGGAAGGGGGATGGGGAAGAGAGATCCCACAGGAGGAAGGGAGATGGGGTAGAGAGCTCCCACAGGAGGAAGTGGGATGGGCAGAGAGATCCCACAGGAGGAAGAGGGACGAGGGAGAGAGCTCCCACAGTAGGAAGGGCAATGGGGAAGAGAGATCCCATAGGAGGAAGGGGGACGGGGGAGAGAGCTCCCTCAGGAGGATGGGGAAGAGAGATCCCACAGGAGGAAGGGAGATGGGGAAGAGAGCTCCCACAGGAGGAAGTGGAATGGGCAGAGAGATCCCACAGGCGGAAGAGGGATGGGGGAGAGAGATCCCACAGTAGGAAGGGGGATGGGGGAGAGAGCTCCCACAGGAGGATGGGGAAGAGAGATCCCACAGGAGGAAGAGGGACGAGGGAGAGAGCTCCCACAGTAGGAAGGGCAATGGGGAAGAGAGATCCCACAGGAGGAAGGGGGATGGGGGAGAGTGATCCCACAGGAGGAAGGGGGATGGGGGATAGAGATCCCACAGTAGGAAGGGCAATGGGGAAGAGACATCCCACAGGAGGAAGGTGGATGGGGGAGAGAGCTACCACAGGAGGATGGGGGAGAGAGATTCCACAGGAGGAAGGGGGATGGGGGAGAGAGATCCCACAGGAGGATGGGGGAGAGAGATCACACAGGTGGAAGCGGGATCGGGGGCAGAGATCGCACAAGAGGAAGGGGGATGTGGGAGAGAGATCCCACAGGAGGAAGGGGGATGGGGAAGATAGATCCCGCAGGAGGAAGGGGGATGGGGAAGATAGATCCCGCAGGAGGATGGGGGATGGGGGTGAGAGAACACACAGGTGGAAGGGGGACAGGGGTGACATATCACACAGGAGGAAGGGGGATACGGGAGAGAGTTCCCACAGGAGGGATGGGGGAGCGAGATCCCACAGGAGGAAGGGGGACGGGGAGAGAGAGCTCTCACAGGAGGAAGGGGGATGGGGGAGAGAGATCACAAAAGAGGAAGGGGGATCGGCGAGAGAGATCGCACAAAATGAAGGGGGATGGGGAAGAGATATCCCACTGGAGGAAGAGGGATGGGGAAGAGAGATCCCACAGCAGGAAGGGGGACGGGGTGGAGAGCTCCCAGAAGAGGAAGGGGGATGGGGGAGAGAGATCACACAAGAGGAAGGGGGATCGGGGGGAGAGACCGCAGAAGAGGAAGGGGGATAGGGGAGAGAGATCCCACAGGAGGAAGGGGGATGGGGAAGATAGATCCCGCAGGAGGAAGGGGGATCGGGAAGATAGATCCCGCAGGAGGAAGGGGGATGGGGGAGAGTGATCCCACAGGAGGAAGGGGGATGGGGGAGAGAGATCCCACAGGAGGATGGGGAAGAGAGATCCCACAGGAGGAAGGGAGATGGGGAAGAGAGCTCCCACAGGAGGAAGTGGGATGGGCAGAGAGATCCCACAGGAGGAAGGGGGATGGAGGAGAGAGATCCCACAGTAGGAAGGGGGATGGGGGAGACAGCTCCCACAGGAGGATGGGGAAGTGAGATCCCACAGGAGGAAGGGGGACGGGGAGAGAGAGCTCTCACAGGAGGAAGGGGGATGGGGGAGAGAGATCACAAAAGAGGAAGGGGGATCGGCGAGAGAGATCGCACAAAAGGAAGGGGGATGGGGAAGAGATATCCCACTGGAGGAAGGGGGATGGGGAAGAGAGATCCCACAGCAGGAAGGGGGACGGGGTGGAGAGCTCCCAGAAGAGGAAGGGGGATGGGGGAGAGAGATCACACAAGAGGAAGGGGGATCGGGGGGAGAGACCGCACAAGAGGAAGGGGGATAGGGGAGAGAGATCCCACAGGAGGAAGGGGGATGGGGAAGATAGATCCCGCAGGAGGAAGGGGGATCGGGAAGATAGATCCCGCAGGAGGAAGGGGGATGGGGGAGAGTGATCCCACAGGAGGAAGGGGGATGGGGGAGTGAGATCCCACAGGAGGATGGGGAAGAGAGATCCCACAGGAGGAAGGGAGATGGGGAAGAGAGCTCCCACAGGAGGAAGTGGGATGGGCAGAGAGATCCCACAGGAGGAAGGGGGATGGAGGAGAGAGATCCCACAGTAGGAAGGGGGATGGGGGAGACAGCTCCCACAGGAGGATGGGGAAGTGAGATCCCACAGGAGGAAGAGGGACGAGGGAGAGACGTCCCACAGTAGGAAGGGCAATGGGGAAGAGAGATCCCACAGGAGGAAGGGGGATGGGGGAGAGTGATCCCACAGGAGGAAGGCGAATGGGGGAGTGAGATCCCACAGTAGGAAGGGCAATGGGGAAGAGACATCCCACAGGAGGAAGGTGGATGGGGGAGAGAGCTCCCACAGGAGGATGGGGGAGAGAGATCCCACAGGAGGAAGGGGGATGGGGGAGAGAGATCACACAGGTTGAAGGGGGACAGGGGTGAGATATCACACAGTAGGAGTTGGGATGCGGGAGAGAGTTCCCACAGGAGGAATGGGGGATGGGGTGCGAGATCCCACAGGAGGAATGGGGGATGGGGGAGCGAGATCCCACAGGAGGAAGGGGGACGGGGGAGAGAGCTCTCACAGGAGGAAGGGGGATGGGGTAGAGAGATCCCACAGGAGGAAGGGGGATGTGGGAGAGAGATCACACAAGAGGAAGGGGGATCGGCGAGAGAGATCGCACAAGAGGAAGGGAGATGGGGAAGAGATATCCCACTGGAGGAAGGGGGATGGGGAAGAGAGATCCCTCAGGAGGGATGGGGGAGAGAGCTCCCGCAAGAGGGATGGGGGAGAGAGATCACACAAGAGGAAGGGGGATGGGTGAGAGATATCACACAGTACGAAGGGGGATGGGGGAGAGAGCTCCCACAGGAGGAAGGGGGATGGGGGAGAGAGATCACACAGGAGGAAGAGGGATGGGGGAGAGAGCTCCCGCAAGAGGAAGGGGGATGGGGGAGAGAGATCGCACAAGAGGAAGGGGGATGGGGGAGAGAGATCACACAAGAGGAAGGGGGTTCGGGGGGAGAGATCGCACAAGAGGAAGGGGGCTGGGGGAGAGAGATCCCACAGGAGGAAGGGGGATGGGGGAGAGAGCTCCCACAGGAGGATGGGGGAGAGAGATCGCACAGGAGGAAGGGGGATTGGGGAGAGAGCTCCCACAGGAGGAAGTGGGATGGGCAGAGAGATCCCACAGGAGGAAGGGGGATGGGGGAGAGAGATCCCACAGGAGGATGGGGGAGAGAGATCACAGAGGTGGAAGGGGGACAGGGGTGAGATATCACACAGTAGGAAGGGGGATGCGGGAGAGAGTTCCCACAGGAGGAATGGGGGATGGGTTGCGAGATCCCACAGGACGAATGGGGGATGGGGGAGCGAGATCCCACAGGAGGAAGGGGGACGGGGGAGAGAGCTCTCACAGGAGGAAGGGGGATGGGGTAGAGAGATCCCACAGGAGGAAGGGGGATGGGGGAGAGAGCTCCCGCAAGAGGAAGGGGGATGGGGGAGAGAGATCACACAAGAGGAAGGGGGATCGGCGAGAGAGATTGCACAAGAGGAAGGGGGATGGGGAAGAGAGATCCCACAGGAGGAAGGGGGACGGGGTGGAGAGCTCCCAGAAGAGGAAGGGGGATGGGGGAGAGAGATCACACAAGAGGAAGGGGGATCGGGGGGAGAGATCGCACAAGAGGAAGGGGGATGGGGGAGAGAGATCCCACAGGAGGAAGGGGGATGGGGAAGATAGATCCCGCAGGAGGAAGGGGGATCGGGAAGATAGATCCCGCAGGAGGAAGGGGGATGGGGGAGAGTGATCCCACAGGAGGAAGGGTGATGGGGGAGAGAGATCCCACAGGAGGATGGGGGATGGGGGTGAGAGATCACACAGGTGGAAGGGGGACAGGGGTGAGATATCACACAGTAGGAAGGGGGATACGGGAGAGAGTTCCCACAGGAGGAATGGGGGATGGGGGAGCGAGATCCCACAGGACGAAGGGGGATGGGGGAGCGAGATCCCACAGGAGGAAGGGGGACGGGGGAGAGAGCTCTCACAGGAGGAAGGGGGATGGGGGAGAGAGATCACAAAAGAGGAAGGGGGATCGGCGAGAGAGATCGCACAAGAGGAAGGGGGATGGGGAGGAGATATCCCACTGGTGGAAGGGGGATGGGGAAGAGAGATCCCACAGGAGGAAGGGGGATGGGGAAGAGAGATCCCACAGGAGGAAGGGAGATGGGGTAGAGAGCTCCCACAGGAGGAAGTGGGATGGGCAGAGAGATCCCACAGGAGGAAGAGGGACGAGGGAGAGAGCTCCCACAGTAGGAAGGGCAATGGGGAAGAGAGATCCCATAGGAGGAAGGGGGACGGGGGAGAGAGCTCCCTCAGGAGGATGGGGAAGAGAGATCCCACAGGAGGAAGGGAGATGGGGAAGAGAGCTCCCACAGGAGGAAGTGGAATGGGCAGAGAGATCCCACAGGCGGAAGAGGGATGGGGGAGAGAGATCCCACAGTAGGAAGGGGGATGGGGGAGAGAGCTCCCACAGGAGGATGGGGAAGAGAGATCCCACAGGAGGAAGAGGGACGAGGGAGAGAGCTCCCACAGTAGGAAGGGCAATGGGGAAGAGAGATCCCACAGGAGGAAGGGGGATGGGGGAGAGTGATCCCACAGGAGGAAGGGGGATGGGGGATAGAGATCCCACAGTAGGAAGGGCAATGGGGAAGAGACATCCCACAGGAGGAAGGTGGATGGGGGAGAGAGCTACCACAGGAGGATGGGGGAGAGAGATTCCACAGGAGGAAGGGGGATGGGGGAGAGAGATCCCACAGGAGGATGGGGGAGAGAGATCACACAGGTGGAAGCGGGATCGGGGGCAGAGATCGCACAAGAGGAAGGGGGATGTGGGAGAGAGATCCCACAGGAGGAAGGGGGATGGGGAAGATAGATCCCGCAGGAGGAAGGGGGATGGGGAAGATAGATCCCGCAGGAGGATGGGGGATGGGGGTGAGAGAACACACAGGTGGAAGGGGGACAGGGGTGACATATCACACAGGAGGAAGGGGGATACGGGAGAGAGTTCCCACAGGAGGGATGGGGGAGCGAGATCCCACAGGAGGAAGGGGGACGGGGAGAGAGAGCTCTCACAGGAGGAAGGGGGATGGGGGAGAGAGATCACAAAAGAGGAAGGGGGATCGGCGAGAGAGATCGCACAAAATGAAGGGGGATGGGGAAGAGATATCCCACTGGAGGAAGAGGGATGGGGAAGAGAGATCCCACAGCAGGAAGGGGGACGGGGTGGAGAGCTCCCAGAAGAGGAAGGGGGATGGGGGGAGAGAGATCACACAAGAGGAAGGGGGATCGGGGGGAGAGACCGCAGAAGAGGAAGGGGGATAGGGGAGAGAGATCCCACAGGAGGAAGGGGGATGGGGAAGATAGATCCCGCAGGAGGAAGGGGGATCGGGAAGATAGATCCCGCAGGAGGAAGGGGGATGGGGGAGAGTGATCCCACAGGAGGAAGGGGGATGGGGGAGAGAGATCCCACAGGAGGATGGGGAAGAGAGATCCCACAGGAGGAAGGGAGATGGGGAAGAGAGCTCCCACAGGAGGAAGTGGGATGGGCAGAGAGATCCCACAGGAGGAAGGGGGATGGAGGAGAGAGATCCCACAGTAGGAAGGGGGATGGGGGAGACAGCTCCCACAGGAGGATGGGGAAGTGAGATCCCACAGGAGGAAGAGGGACGAGGGAGAGACGTCCCACAGTAGGAAGGGCAATGGGGAAGAGAGATCCCACAGGAGGAAGGGGGATGGGGGAGAGTGATCCCACAGGAGGAAGGGGAATGGGGGAGAGAGATCCCACAGTAGGAAGGGCAATGGGGAAGAGACATCCCACAGGAGGAAGGTGGATGGGGGAGAGAGCTCCCACAGGAGGATGGGGGAGAGAGATCCCACAGGAGGAAGGGGGATGGGGGAGAGAGATCACACAGGTTGAAGGGGGACAGGGGTGAGATATCACACAGTAGGAGGGGGGATGCGGGAGAGAGTTCCCACAGGAGGAATGGGGGATGGGGGTGCGAGATCCCACAGGAGGAATGGGGGATGGGGGAGCGAGATCCCACAGGAGGAAGGGGGACGGGGAGAGAGATCACAAAAGAGGAAGGGGGATCGGGGGGAGAGATCGCACAAAAGGAAGGGGGATGGGGAAGAGATATCCCACTGGAGGAAGGGGGATGGGGAAGAGAGATCCCACAGCAGGAAGGGGGACGGGGTGGAGAGCTCCCAGAAGAAGAAGGGGGATGGGGAAGAGAGATCACACAAGAGGATGGGGGATCGGGGGGAGAGACCGCACAAGAGGAAGGGGGATAGGGGAGAGAGATCCCACAGGAGGAAGGGGGATGGGGAAGATAGATCCCGCAGGAGGAAGGGGGATCGGGAAGATAGATCCCGCAGGAGGAAGGGGGATGGGGGAGAGTGATCCCACAGGAGGAAGGGGGATGGGGGAGAGAGATCCCACAGGAGGATGGGGAAGAGAGATCCCACAGGAGGAAGGGAGATGGGGAAGAGAGCTCCCACAGGAGGAAGTGGGATGGGCAGAGAGATCCCACAGGAGGAAGGGGGATGGAGGAGAGAGATCCCACAGTAGGAAGGGGGATGGGGGAGACAGCTCCCACAGGAGGATGGGGAAGTGAGATCCCACAGGAGGAAGAGGGACGAGGGAGAGACGTCCCACAGTAGGAAGGGCAATGGGGAAGAGAGATCCCACAGGAGGATGGGGGATGGGGGAGAGTGATCCCACAGGAGGAAGGGGAATGGGGGAGTGAGATCCCTCAGTAGGAAGGGCAATGGGGAAGAGACATCCCACAGGAGGAAGGTGGATGGGGGAGAGAGCTCCCACAGGAGGATGGGGGAGAGAGATCCCACAGGAGGAAGGGGGATGGGGGAGAGAGATCACACAGGTTGAAGTTGGACAGGGGTGAGATATCACACAGTAGGAGGGGGGATGCGGGAGAGAGTTCCCACAGGAGGAATGGGGGATGGGGTGCGAGATCCCACAGGAGGAATGGGGGATGGGGGAGTGAGATCCCACAGGAGGAAGGGGGACGGGGGAGAGAGCTCTCACAGGAGGAAGGGGGATGGGGTAGAGAGATCCCACAGGAGGAAGGGGGATGTGGGAGAGAGATCACACAAGAGGAAGGGGGATCGGCGAGAGAGATCGCACAAGAGGAAGGGAGATGGGGAAGAGATATCCCACTGGAGGAAGGGGGATGGGGAAGAGAGATCCCTCAGGAGGGATGGGGGAGAGAGCTCCCGCAAGAGGGATGGGGGAGAGAGATCACACAAGAGGAAGGGGGATGGGTGAGAGATATCACACAGTAGGAAGGGGGATGGGGGAGAGAGCTCCCACAGGAGGAAGGGGGATGGGGGAGAGAGATCACACAGGAGGAAGAGGGATGGGGGAGAGAGCTCCCGCAAGAGGAAGGGGGATGGGGGAGAGAGTTCGCACAAGAGGAAGGGGGATGGGGGAGAGAGATCACACAAGAGGAAGGGGGTTCGGGGGGAGAGATCGCACAAGAGGAAGGGGGCTGGGTGAGAGAGATCCCACAGGAGGAAGGGGGATGGGGAAGATAGATTCCGCAGCAGGAAGGGGGATGGGGAAGATGGATCCAGCAGGAGGAAGGGGGATGGGGGAGAGTGATCCCACAGGAGGAAGGGGAATGGGGGTGAGAGATCCCACAGGAGGAAGGGGGATGTGGGTGAGAGATCACACAGGTGGAAGGGGGACAGGGGTGAGATATCACACAGTAGGAAGGGGGATAAGGGAGAGAGTTCCCACAGGAGGAATGGGGGATGGGGGAGCGAGATCCCACAGGAGGAAGGGGGACGGGGGAGAGAGCTCTCACAGGAGGAAGGGGGATGGGGCAGAGAGATCACAAAAGAGGAAGGGGGATCGGCGAGAGAGATCGCACAAGAGGAAGGGGGATGGGGAAGAGATATCCCACTGGAGGAAGGGGGATGGGGAAGAGTGATCCCGCAGGAGGAAGGGGGATGGGGAAGAGAGATCCCACAGGAGTAAGGGAGATGGGGAAGAGAGCTCCCACAGGAGGAAGTGGGATGGGCAGAGAGATCCCACAGGAGGAAGAGGGACGAGGGAGAGAGCTCCCACAGTAGGAAGGGCAATGGGGAAGAGAGATCCCACAGGAGGAAGGGGGATGGGGGAGAGAGCTCCCACAGGAGGATGGGGAAGAGAGATCCCACAGGGGGAAGGGAGATGGGGAAGTGAGCTCCCACAGGAGGAAGTGGGATGGGCAGAGAGATCCCACAGGAGGAAGGGGGATGGGGGAGAGAGATCCCACAGGAGGAAGGGGGATGGGGGAGAGTGATCCCACAGGAGGAAGGGGGATGGGGGAGAGAGATCCCACAGTAGGAAGGGCAGTGGGGAAGAGACATCCCACAGGAGGAAGGTGGATGGGGGAGAGAGCTCCCACAGGAGGATGGGGGAGAGAGATCCCACAGGAGGAAGGGGGATGGGGGAGAGAGCTCCCACAGGAGGAAGTGGGATGGGCAGAGAGATCCCACAGGAGGAAGGGGGATGGGGGAGAGAGATCCCACAGGAGGATGGGGGAGAGAGATCACAGAGGTGGAAGGGGGACAGGGGTGAGATATCACACAGTAGGAACGGGGATGCGGGAGAGAGTTCCCACAGGAGGAATGGGGGATGGGTTGCGAGATCCCACAGGACGAATGGGGGATGGGGGAGCGAGATCCCACAGTAGGAAGGGGGATGGGGGAGAGAGCTCCCACAGGAGGATGGGGAAGAGAGATCCCACAGGAGGAAGAGGGACGAGGGAGAGAGCTCCCACAGTAGGAAGGGCAATGGGGAAGAGAGATCCCACAGGAGGAAGGGGGATGGGGGAGAGTGATCCCACAGGAGGAAGGGGGATGGGGGATAGAGATCCCACAGTAGGAAGGGCAATGGGGAAGAGACATCCCACAGGAGGAAGGTGGATGGGGGAGAGAGCTACCACAGGAGGATGGGGGAGAGAGATTCCACAGGAGGAAGGGGGATGGGGGGAGAGAGATCCCACAGGAGGATGGGGGAGAGAGATCACACAGGTGGAAGCGGGATCGGGGGCAGAGATCGCACAAGAGGAAGGGGGATGTGGGAGAGAGATCCCACAGGAGGAAGGGGGATGGGGAAGATAGATCCCGCAGGAGGAAGGGGGATGGGGAAGATAGATCCCGCAGGAGGATGGGGGATGGGGGTGAGAGAACACACAGGTGGAAGGGGGACAGGGGTGACATATCACACAGGAGGAAGGGGGATACGGGAGAGAGTTCCCACAGGAGGGATGGGGGAGCGAGATCCCACAGGAGGAAGGGGGACGGGGTGGAGAGAGCTCTCACAGGAGGAAGGGGGGATGGGGGATAGAGATCACAAAAGAGGAAGGGGGATCGGCGAGAGAGATCGCACAAAATGAAGGGGGATGGGGAAGAGATATCCCACTGGAGGAAGGGGGATGGGGAAGAGAGATCCCACAGCAGGAAGGGGGACGGGGTGGAGAGCTCCCAGAAGAGGAAGGGGGATGGGGGAGAGAGATCACACAAGAGGAAGGGGGATCGGGGGAGAGACCGCACAAGAGGAAGGGGGATAGGGGAGAGAGATCCACAGGAGGAAGGGGATGGGGAAGATAGATCCCGCAGGAGGAAGGGGGATCGGGAAGATAGATCCCGCAGGAGGAAGGGGATGGGGAGAGTGATCCCACAGGAGGAAGGGGGATGGGGGAGAGAGATCCCACAGGAGGATGGGGAAGAGAGATCCCACAGGAGGAGGGAGATGGGGAAGAGAGCTCCCACAGGAGGAAGTGGGATGGGCAGAGAGATCCCACAGGAGGAAGGGGGATGGAGGAGAGAGATCCCACAGTAGGAAGGGGGATGGGGGAGACAGCTCCCACAGGAGGATGGGGAAGTGAGATCCCACAGGAGGAAGAGGGACGAGGGAGAGACGTCCCACAGTAGGAAGGGCAATGGGGAAGAGAGATCCCACAGGAGGAAGGGGGATGGGGGAGAGTGATCCCACAGGAGGAAGGGCAATGGGGAAGAGACATCCCACAGGAGGAAGGTGGATGGGGGAGAGAGCTCCCACAGGAGGATGGGGGAGAGAGATCCCACAGGAGGAAGGGGGATGGGGGAGAGAGATCACACAGGTTGAAGGGGGACAGGGGTGAGATATCACACAGTAGGAGGGGGGATGCGGGAGAGAGTTCCCACAGGAGGAATGGGGGATGGGGTGCGAGATCCCACAGGAGGAATGTGGGATGGGGGAGCGAGATCCCACAGGAGGAAGGGGGACGGGGAGAGAGAGCTCTCACAGGAGGAAGGGGGATGGGGGAGAGAGATCCCACAGGAGGAAGGGGGATGGGGGAGAGTGATCCCACAGGAGGAAGGGGGATGGGGGAGAGAGATCCCACAGTAGGAAGGGCAGTGGGGAAGAGACATCCCACAGGAGGAAGGTGGATGGGGGAGAGAGCTCCCACAGGAGGATGGGGGAGAGAGATCCCACAGGAGGAAGGGGGATGGGGGAGAGAGCTCCCACAGGAGGAAGTGGGATGGGCAGAGAGATCCCACAGGAGGAAGGGGGATGGGGGAGAGAGATCCCACAGGAGGATGGGGGAGAGAGATCACAGAGGTGGAAGGGGGACAGGGGTGAGATATCACACAGTAGGAACGGGGATGCGGGAGAGAGTTCCCACAGGAGGAATGGGGGATGGGTTGCGAGATCCCACAGGACGAATGGGGATGGGGGAGCGAGATCCCACAGTAGGAAGGGGGATGGGGGAGAGAGCTCCCACAGGAGGATGGGGAAGAGAGATCCCACAGGAGGAAGAGGGACGAGGGAGAGAGCTCCCACAGTAGGAAGGGCAATGGGGAAGAGAGATCCCACAGGAGGAAGGGGGATGGGGGAGAGTGATCCCACAGGAGGAAGGGGGATGGGGGATAGAGATCCCACAGTAGGAAGGGCAATGGGGAAGAGACATCCCACAGGAGGAAGGTGGATGGGGGAGAGAGCTACCACAGGAGGATGGGGGAGAGAGATTCCACAGGAGGAAGGGGGATGGGGGAGAGAGATCCCACAGGAGGATGGGGGAGAGAGATCACACAGGTGGAAGCGGGATCGGGGGCAGAGATCGCACAAGAGGAAGGGGGATGTGGGAGAGAGATCCCACAGGAGGAAGGGGGATGGGGAAGATAGATCCCGCAGGAGGAAGGGGGATGGGGAAGATAGATCCCGCAGGAGGATGGGGGATGGGGGTGAGAGAACACACAGGTGGAAGGGGGACAGGGGTGACATATCACACAGGAGGAAGGGGGATACGGGAGAGAGTTCCCACAGGAGGGATGGGGGAGCGAGATCCCACAGGAGGAAGGGGGACGGGGAGAGAGAGCTCTCACAGGAGGAAGGGGGATGGGGGATAGAGATCACAAAAGAGGAAGGGGGATCGGCGAGAGAGATCGCACAAAATGAAGGGGGATGGGGAAGAGATATCCCACTGGAGGAAGGGGGATGGGGAAGAGAGATCCCACAGCAGGAAGGGGGACGGGGTGGAGAGCTCCCAGAAGAGGAAGGGGGATGGGGGAGAGAGATCACACAAGAGGAAGGGGGATCGGGGGGAGAGACCGCACAAGAGGAAGGGGGATAGGGGAGAGAGATCCCACAGGAGGAAGGGGGATGGGGAAGATAGATCCCGCAGGAGGAAGGGGGATCGGGAAGATAGATCCCGCAGGAGGAAGGGGGATGGGGGAGAGTGATCCCACAGGAGGAAGGGGGATGGGGGAGAGAGATCCCACAGGAGGATGGGGAAGAGAGATCCCACAGGAGGAAGGGAGATGGGGAAGAGAGCTCCCACAGGAGGAAGTGGGATGGGCAGAGAGATCCCACAGGAGGAAGGGGGATGGAGGAGAGAGATCCCACAGTAGGAAGGGGGATGGGGGAGACAGCTCCCACAGGAGGATGGGGAAGTGAGATCCCACAGGAGGAAGAGGGACGAGGGAGAGACGTCCCACAGTAGGAAGGGCAATGGGGAAGAGAGATCCCACAGGAGGAAGGGGGATGGGGGAGAGTGATCCCACAGGAGGAAGGGCAATGGGGAAGAGACATCCCACAGGAGGAAGGTGGATGGGGGAGAGAGCTCCCACAGGAGGATGGGGGAGAGAGATCCCACAGGAGGAAGGGGGATGGGGGAGAGAGATCACACAGGTTGAAGGGGGACAGGGGTGAGATATCACACAGTAGGAGGGGGGGATGCGGGAGAGAGTTCCCACAGGAGGAATGGGGGATGGGGTGCGAGATCCCACAGGAGGAATGTGGGATGGGGGAGCGAGATCCCACAGGAGGAAGGGGGACGGGGAGAGAGAGCTCTCACAGGAGGAAGGGGGATGGGGGAGAGAGATCACAGAAGAGGAAGGGGGATCGGGGGGAGAGATCGCACAAAAGGAAGGGGGATGGGGTAGAGATATCCCACTGGAGGAAGGGGGATGGGGAAGAGAGATCCCACAGCAGGAAGGGGGACGGGGTGGAGAGCTCCCAGAAGAGGAAGGGGGATGGGGAAGAGAGATCACACAAGAGGATGGGGGATCGGCGGGAGAGACCGCACAAGAGGAAGGGGGATAGGGGAGAGAGATCCCACAGGAGGAAGGGGGATGGGGAAGATAGATCCCGCAGGAGGAAGGGGGATCGGGAAGATAGATCCCGCAGGAGGAAGGGGGATGGGGGAGAGTGATCCCACAGGAGGAAGGGGGATGGGGGAGAGAGATCCCACAGGAGGATGGGGAAGAGAGATCCCACAGGAGGAAGGGAGATGGGGAAGAGAGCTCCCACAGGAGGAAGTGGGATGGGCAGAGAGATCCCACAGGAGGAAGGGGGATGGAGGAGAGAGATCCCACAGTAGGAAGGGGGATGGGGGAGACAGCTCCCACAGGAGGATGGGGAAGTGAGATCCCACAGGAGGAAGAGGGACGAGGGAGAGACGTCCCACAGTAGGAAGGGCAATGGGGAAGAGAGATCCCACAGGAGGAAGGGGGATGGGGGAGAGTGATCCCACAGGAGGAAGGGGAATGGGGGAGTGAGATCCCACAGTAGGAAGGGCAATGGGGAAGAGACATCCCACAGGAGGAAGGTGGATGGGGGAGAGAGCTCCCACAGGAGGATGGGGGAGAGAGATCCCACAGGAGGAAGGGGGATGGGGGAGAGAGATCACACAGGTTGAAGTTGGACAGGGGTGAGATATCACACAGTAGGAGGGGGGATGCGGGAGAGAGTTCCCACAGGAGGAATGGGGGATGGGGTGCGAGATCCCACAGGAGGAATGGGGGATGGGGGAGTGAGATCCCACAGGAGGAAGGGGGACGGGGTAGAGAGATCCCACAGGAGGAAGGGGGATGTGGGAGAGAGCTCCCGCAAGAGGAAGGGGGATGGGGAAGAGATATCCCACTGGAGGAAGGGGGATGGGGGAGAGAGCTCCCGCAAGAGGGATGGGGGAGAGAGATCACACAAGAGGAAGGCGGATCGGCGAGAGAGATCGCACAAGAGGAAGGGGGATGGGGAAGAGATATCCCCCTGGCGGAAGGGGGATGGGGAAGAGAGATCCCACAGGAGGAAGGGGGATGGGGAAGAGAGATCCCACAGGAGGAAGGGAGATGGGGAAGAGAGCTCCCACAGGAGGAAGTGGGATGGGCAGAGAGATCCCACAGGAGGAAGAGGGACGAGTGAGAGAGCTCCCACAGTAGGAAGGGCAATGGGGAAGAGTGATCCCACAGGAGGAAGGGGGATGGGGGAGAGCTCCCACAGGAGGAGGGGGGATGGGGATGAGAGATCCCACAGGAGGAAAGGATTTGGGGAAGAGAGCTCCCACAGGAGGAAGTGGGATGGGCAGAGAGATCCCACAGGAGGAAGAGGGACGAGGGAGAGAGCTCCCACAGTAGGAAGGGCAATGGGAAGAGAGATACCACAGGAGGAAGGGGGATGGGGGAGAGAGCTCCCACAGGAGGAGGGGGGATGGGGGAGAGAGATCCCAAAGGAGGAAAGGATGGTGGGGGAGAGGGATCCCACAGGAGGAAGAGGGATGGGGGAGAGTGATCCCGCAGGAGGAAGGGGGATGGGAAAGAGAGATCCCGCAGGATTAAGGGGGATGGGGGAGTGATCCCGCAGGAGGAAGGGGGATGGGGGAGAGAGATCCCGCAGGAGGAAGGGGGATGGGAAAGAGAGATCCCGCAGGATTAAGGGGGATTGGTGAGAGAGATCCCACAGGAGGATGGGGGAGAGAGATCACACAGGTGGAAGGGGGACAGGGGTGAGATATCACACAGTAGGAAGGGGGATGCGGGAGAGAGTTCCCAGAGGAGGAATGGGGGATGGGGGAGCGAGATCCCACAGGAGGAATGGGGGATGGGGGAGCGAGATCCCACAGAAGGGGGACGGGGGAGAGATATCACACAGTAGGAAGGGGGATGCGGGAGAGAGTTCCCACAGGAGGGATGGGGATGGGGGAGCGAGATCCCACAGAAGGGGGACGGGGGAGAGATATCACACAGTAGGAAGGGGGATGCGGGAGAGAGTTCCCACAGGAGGAATGGGGGATGGGGGTGCGAGATCCCACAGGAGGAAGGGGGACGGGGGAGAGATCTCCCGCAAGAGCAAGGGGGATGGGGAAGATAGATCCCGCAGGAGGAAGGGGGATGGGGATGATAGATCCCGCAGGAGGAAGGGGGATGGGGGAGAGAGTTCCCACAGGAGGAAGACGGATGGGGGCGAGAGATCCCACAGGAGGAAGGGGGATGGGGGAGAGAGCTCCCACAGGAGGAAGGGGGATGCGGGAGAGAGATAGCAGAAGAGGAATGGGGATGGGGGAGAGAGATCACACAAGAGGAAGGGGGATCGGGGGGAGAGATTGCACAAGAGGAAGGGGGATGGGGGAGAGAGATCGCACAAGAGGAAGGGGATGGGGGAGAGAGATCACACAAGAGGATGGGGGATCGGGGGGAGAGATCGCACAAGAGGAAGGGGGATGGGGGAGAGTGATCCCACAGGAGGAAGGGGGAGAGAGATCACACAGGAGGAATGGGGGATGGGGGAGCGAGATCACACAGGAGGAAGGGGTATGGGGGAGAGAGCTCCCTCAGGAGGAAGGGGGATGGGGCAGAGAGCTCCCGAAGGAGGAAGGTGGATGGGTAAGAGAGATCCCGCAAGAGGAAGGGGGATGTGGGAGAGAGCTCCCACAGGATGAAGGGGGACGGGGTGGAGAGCTCCCACAAGAGGAAGGGGGACGGGTGAGAGATATCACACAGTAGGAAGGGGGATGGGGGAGAGAGCACCCACAGGAGGAAGGGGGTTGGGGGAGAGAGATCACACAGGAGGATGGGGGAGAGAGATCACACAGGTTGAAGGGGGACAGGGGTGAGATATCACACAGTAGGAAGGGGGATGCGGGAGAGAGTTCCCACAGGCGGAATGGGGGATGGGGTGCGATCCCACAGGAGGAATGGGGGATGGGGGAGCGAGATCCCACAAGAGGAAGGGGGACGGGGGAGAGAGCTCTCACAGGAGGAAGGGGGATGGGGTAGAGAGATCCCACAGGAGGAAGGGGGGTGTGGTAGAGAGCTCCCGCAAGAGGAAGGGGGATGGGGGAGAGAGATCACACAAGAGGAAGGGGGATCGGCGAGAGAGATCGCACAAGAGGAAGGGAGATGGGGAAGAGATATCCCACTGGAGGAAGGGGGATGGGGAAGAGAGATCCCTCAGGAGGGATGGGGGAGAGAGCTCCCGCAAGAGGTATGGGTGAGAGAGATCACACAAGAGGAAGGGGGATGGGTGAGAGATATCACACAGTAGGAAGGGGGATGGGGGAGAGAGCTCCCACAGCAGGAAGAGGGATGGGGGAGAGAGCTCCCGCAAGAGGAAGGGGGATGTGGGAGAGAGATCGCACAAGAGGAAGGGGGATGGGGGAGAGAGATCACACAAGAGGAAGGGGGTTCGGGGGGAGAGATCGCACAAGAGGAAGGGGGCTGGGGGAGAGAGATCCCACAGGAGGAAGGGGGATGGGGAAGAGAGATCCCACAGGAGGAAGGGAGATGGGGAAGAGAGCTCCCACAGGAGGAAGTGGGATGGGCAGAGAGATCCCACAGGAGGAAGAGGGACGAGTGAGAGAGCTCCCACAGTAGGAAGGGCAATGGGGAAGAGTGATCCCACAGGAGGAAGGGGGATGGGGGAGAGCTCCCACAGGAGGAGGGGGGATGGGGATGAGAGATCCCACAGGAGGAAAGGATTTGGGGAAGAGAGCTCCCACAGGAGGAAGTGGGATGGGCAGAGAGATCCCACAGGAGGAAGAGGGACGAGGGAGAGAGCTCCCACAGTAGGAAGGGCAATGGGAAGAGAGATACCACAGGAGGAAGGGGGATGGGGGAGAGAGCTCCCACAGGAGGAGGGGGGATGGGGGAGAGAGATCCCAAAGGAGGAAAGGATGGTGGGGGAGAGGGATCCCACAGGAGGAAGAGGGATGGGGGAGAGTGATCCCGCAGGAGGAAGGGGGATGGGAAAGAGAGATCCCGCAGGATTAAGGGGGATGGTGGAGAGTGATCCCGCAGGAGGAAGGGGGATGGGGGAGAGAGATCCCGCAGGAGGAAGGGGGATGGGAAAGAGAGATCCCGCAGGATTAAGGGGGATTGGTGAGAGAGATCCCACAGGAGGATGGGGGAGAGAGATCACACAGGTGGAAGGGGGACAGGGGTGAGATATCACACAGTAGGAAGGGGGATGCGGGAGAGAGTTCCCAGAGGAGGAATGGGGGATGGGGGAGCGAGATCCCACAGGAGGAATGGGGGATGGGGGAGCGAGATCCCACAGAAGTGGGACGGGGGAGAGATATCACACAGTAGGAAGGGGGATGCGGGAGAGAGTTCCCACAGGAGGAATGGGGGATGGGGGAGCGAGATCCCACAGAAGGGGGACGGGGGAGAGATATCACACAGTAGGAAGGGGGATGCGGGAGAGAGTTCCCACAGGAGGAATGGGGGATGGGGGTGCGAGATCCCACAGGAGGAAGGGGGACGGGGGAGAGATCTCCCGCAAGAGCAAGGGGGATGGGGAAGATAGATCCCGCAGGAGGAAGGGGGATGGGGATGATAGATCCCGCAGGAGGAAGGGGGATGGGGGAGAGAGTTCCCACAGGAGGAAGACGGATGGGGGCGAGAGATCCCACAGGAGGAAGGGGGATGGGGGAGAGAGCTCCCACAGGAGGAAGGGGGATGCGGGAGAGAGATAGCAGAAGAGGAATGGGGATGGGGGAGAGAGATCACACAAGAGGAAGGGGGATCGGGGGGAGAGATCGCACAAGAGGAAGGGGGATGGGGGAGAGAGATCGCACAAGAGGAAGGGGATGGGGGAGAGAGATCACACAAGAGGATGGGGGATCGGGGGGAGAGATCGCACAAGAGGAAGGGGGATGGGGGAGAGTGATCCCACAGGAGGAAGGGGGAGAGAGATCACACAGGAGAAATGGGGGATGGGGGAGCGAGATCACACAGGAGGAAGGGGTATGGGGGAGAGAGCTCCCTCAGGAGGAAGGGGGATGGGGCAGAGAGCTCCCGAAGGAGGAAGGTGGATGGGTAAGAGAGATCCCGCAAGAGGAAGGGGGATGTGGGAGAGAGCTCCCACAGGATGAAGGGGGACGGGGTGGAGAGCTCCCACAAGAGGAAGGGGGACGGGTGAGAGATATCACACAGTAGGAAGGGGGATGGGGGAGAGAGCACCCACAGGAGGAAGGGGGATGGGGGAGAGAGATCACACAGGAGGATGGGGGAGAGAGATCACACAGGTTGAAGGGGGACAGGGGTGAGATATCACACAGTAGGAGGGGGGATGCGGGAGAGAGTTCCCACAGGCGGAATGGGGGATGGGGTGCGAGATCCCACAGGAGGAATGGGGGATGGGGGACCAAGATCCCACAAGAGGAAGGGGGACGGGGGAGAGAGCTCTCACAGGAGGAAGGGGGATGGGGTAGAGAGATCCCACAGGAGGAAGGGGGGTGTGGTAGAGAGCTCCCGCAAGAGGAAGGGGGATGGGGGAGAGAGATCACACAAGAGGAAGGGGGATCGGCGAGAGAGATCGCACAAGAGGAAGGGAGATGGGGAAGAGATATCCCACTGGAGGAAGGGGGATGGGGAAGAGAGATCCCTCAGGAGGGATGGGGGAGAGAGCTCCCGCAAGAGGTATGGGGGAGAGAGATCACACAAGAGGAAGGGGGATGGGTGAGAGATATCACACAGTAGGAAGGGGGATGGGGGAGAGAGCTCCCACAGGAGGAAGAGGGATGGGGGAGAGAGCTCCCGCAAGAGGAAGGGGGATGTGGGAGAGAGATCGCACAAGAGGAAGGGGGATGGGGGAGAGAGATCACACAAGAGGAAGGGGGTTCGGGGGGAGAGATCGCACAAGAGGAAGGGGGCTGGGGGAGAGAGATCCCACAGGAGGAAGGGGGATGGGGAAGATAGATTCCGCAGGAGGAAGGGGGATGGGGAAGATGGATCCAGCAGGAGGAAGGGGGATGGGGGAGAGTGATCCCACAGGAGGAAGGTGGATGGGGGAGAGTGATCCCACAGGAGGAAGGGGGACGGGGGTGAGAGATCACACAGGTGGAAGGGGGACAGGGGTGAGATATCACACAGTAGGAAGGGGGATAAGGGAGAGAGTTCCCACAGGAGGAATGGGGGATGGGGGAGCGAGATCCCACAGGAGGAAGGGGGACGGGGGAGAGAGCTCTCACAGGAGGAAGGGGGATTGGGGAGAGAGATCACAAAAGAGGAAGGGGGATCGGCGAGAGAGATCGCACAAGAGGAAGGGGGATGGGGAAGAGATATCCCACTGGAGGAAGGGGGATGGGGAAGAGTGATCCCGCAGGAGGAAGGGGGATGGGGAAGAGAGATCCCACAGGAGTAAGGGAGATGGGGAAGAGAGCTCCCACAGGAGGAAGTGGGATGGGCAGAGAGATCCCACAGGAGGAAGAGGGACGAGGGAGAGAGCTCCCACAGTAGGAAGGGCAATGGGGAAGAGAGATCCCACAGGAGGAAGAGGGATGGGGGAGAGAGATCCCACAGGGGGAAGGGAGATGGGGAAGAGAGCTCCCACAGGGGGAAGTGGGATGGGCAGAGAGATCCCACAGGAGGAAGGGGGATGGGGGAGAGAGATCCCACAGGAGGAAGGGGGATGGGGGAGAGAGATCCCACAGTAGGAAGGGGGATGGGGGAGAGAGCTCCCACAGGAGGATGGGGAAGAGAGATCCCACAGGAGGAAGAGGGAGGAGGGAGAGAGCTCCCACAGTGGGAAGGGCAATGGGGAAGAGAGATCCCACAGGAGGAAGGGGGATGGGGGAGAGTGATCCCACAGGAGGAAGGGGGATGGGGGAGAGAGATCCCACAGTAGGAAGGGCAGTGGGGAAGAGACATCCCACAGGAGGAAGGTGGATGGGGGAGAGAGCTCCCACAGGAGGATGGGGGAGAGAGATCGCACAGTGGGAAGGGGGATGGGGGAGAGAGCTCCCACAGGAGGAAGTGGGATGGGCAGAGAGATCCCACAGGAGGAAGGGGGATGGGGGAGAGAGATCCCACAGGAGGATGGGGGAGAGAGATCACAGAGGTGGAAGGGGGACAGGGGTGAGTTATCACACAGTAGGAAGGGGGATGCGGGAGAGAGTTCCCACAGGAGGAATGGGGGATGGGTTGCGAGATCCCACAGGACGAATGGGGGATGGGGGAGCGAGATCCCACAGGAGGAAGGGGGACGGGGGAGAGAGCTCTCACAGGAGGAAGGGGGATGGGGTAGAGAGATCCCACAGGAGGAAGGGGGATTGGGGAGAGAGCTCCCGCAAGAGGAAGGGGGATGGGGGAGAGAGATCACACAAGAGGAAGGGGGATCGGCGAGAGAGATTGCACAAGAGGAAGGGGGATGGGGAAGAGATATCCCACTGGAGGAAGGGGGATGGGGGAGAGAGCTCCCTCAAGAGGGATGGGGGAGAGAGATCACACAAGAGGAAGGCGGATCGGCGAGAGAGATCGCACAAGAGGAAGGGGGATGGGGAAGAGATATCCCCCTGGAGGAAGGGGGATGGGGAAGAGAGATCCCACAGGAGGAAGAGGGACGAGGGAGAGAGCTCCCACAGTAGGAAGGGCAATGGGGAAGAGAGATCCCACAGGAGGAAGGGGGATGGGGGAGAGCTCCCACAGGAGGAGGGGGGATGGGGAAGAGAGATCCCACAGGAGGAAGGGAGATGGGGAAGAGAGCTCCCACAGGAGGAAGTGGGATGGGCAGAGAGATCCCACAGGAGGAAGAGGGACGAGGGAGAGAGCTCCCACAGTAGGAAGGGCAATGGGAAGAGAGATCCCACAGGAGGAAGGGAGATGGGGGAGAGAGCTCCCACAGGAGGAGGGGGGATGAGGGAGAGAGATCCCAAAGGAGGAAGGGGGATGGGGGAGAGAGATCCTACAGGAGGAAAGGGGATGGGGGAGAGAGATCCCGCAGGAGGAAGGGGGATGGAAAAGAGAGATCCCGCAGGAGTAAGGGGGATGGGGGAGAGTGATCCCGCAGGAGGAAGGGGGATGGGAAAGAGAGATCCCGCAGGATTAAGGGGGATGGGGGAGAGTGATCCCGCAGGAGGAAGGGGGATTGGTGAGAGAGATCCCACAGGAGGATGGGGGAGAGAGATCACACAGGTGGAAGGGGGACAGGGGTGAGATATCACACAGTAGGAAGGGGGATGCGGGAGAGAGTTCCCACAGGAGGAATGGGGGATGGGGGAGCGAGATCCCACAGGAGGAATGGGGGATGGGGGAGCGAGATCCCACAGAAGGGGGACGGGGGAGAGATATCACACAGTAGGAAGGGGGATGCGGGAGAGAGTTCCCACAGGAGGAATGGGGGATGGGGGTGCGAGATCCCACAGGAGGAAGGGGGACGGGGGAGAGATCTCCCGCAAGAGTAAGGGGGATGGGGAAGATAGATCCCGCAGGAGGAAGGGGGATGGGGATGATAGATCCCGCAGGAGGAAGGGGGATGGGGGAGAGAGTTCCCACAGGAGGAAGACGGATGGGGGCGAGAGATCCCACAGGAGGAAGGGGGATGGGGGAGAGAGCTCCCACAGGAGGAAGGGGGATGCGGGAGAGAGATAGCAGAAGAGGAAGGGGGATGGGGGAGAGAGATCACACAAGAGGAAGGGGGATCGGGGGGAGAGATCGCACAAGAGGAAGGGGGATGGGGGAGAGAGATCGCACAAGAGGAAGGGGATGGGGGAGAGAGATCACACAAGAGGATGGGGGATCGGGGGGAGAGATCGCACAAGAGGAAGGGGGATGGGTGAGAGTGATCCCACAGGATGAAGGGGGAGAGAGATCACACAGGAGGAATGGGGGATGGGGGAGCGAGATCACACAGGAGGAAGGGGTATGGGGGAGAGAGCTCCCTCAGGAGGAAGGGGGATGGGGCAGAGAGCTCCCGCAGGAGGAAGGTGGATGGGTAAGAGAGATCCCGCAAGAGGAAGTGGGATGTGGGAGAGAGCTCCCACAGGAGGAAGGGGGACGGGGTGGAGAGCTCCCACAAGAGGAATGGGGACGGGTGAGAGATATCACACAGTAGGAAGGGGGATGGGGGAGAGAGCACCCACAGGAGGAAGGGGGATGGGGAAGAGAGATCACACAGGAGGAAGGGGAATGGGGGGAGAGAGATCCCACAGGAGGAAGCGGGATGGGGGAGAGGGATCCCACAGGAGGAAGAGGGGTGGGGGGGATAGCTCCCGCAGGATGAAGGGGGATGGGGGAGAGAGATCACACAGGAGGAAGGGGGATGGGGGAGAGAGATCCCACAGGAGGAAGGGGGATGGGGGAGAGAGATCACACAGGAGGAAGGGGGATGGGGGAGAGAGATCACACAGGAGGAAGGGGGATGGGGAAGAGAGATCCCACAGGAGGAAGGGGGATGGGGGAGAGAGCTCCCGCAGGAGGAAGGGGGATGGGGGAGAGAGATCCCACTGGAGGAAGGGGAATGGGGGAGAGAGATCGCACAAGAGGAAGGGGGATGGGGGAGAGAGATCACACAAGAGGAAGGGGGATCAGGGGGAGAGATCGCACAAGAGGAAGGGGGATGGGTGAGAGAGCTCCCACAGGAGGAAGGGGGATGGGGAAGATAGATCCAGCAGGAGGAAGGGGGATGGGGAAGATAGATCTCGTAGGAGGAAGGGGGATGGTGGAGAGAGATCCCACAGGAGGATGGGGGAGAGAGATCACACAGGTGGAAGGGGGACAGGGGTGAGATATCACACAGTAGGAAGGGGGATGCGGGACAGAGTTCCCACAGGAGGAATGGGGGATGGGGGAGCGAGATCCCACAGGAGGAAGGGGGATGGGGTAGAGAGATCACACAGGAGGAAGGGGGATGGGGTAGAGAGAGCTCTCACAGGAGGAAGGGGGATGGGGTAGAGAGATCACACAGGAGGAAGGGGGATGGGGAAGAGAGATCCCACAGGAGGAAGGGGGATGGGGGAGAGAGCTACCACAGTAGGAAGGGGGATGGGGGAGAGAGATCCCAAAGGAGGAAGGGGGATGGGGGGGAGAGCTCCCACAGGAGGAAGGGGGATGGGGGAGAGTGATCCCACAGGAGGAAGGGGGCGAGAGATCACACAGGAGGAAGGGGGATGGGGGAGAGAGATCCCACAGGAGGAAGGGAGATGGGGAAGGGTGAGCCCACAAGAGAAAGGGGGATGGGGATGAGAGATCCCTAAGGAGGAAGGGTGATGGGGGAGAGAGATCCCACAGGAGGAAGGGGGATGGGGTAGGGTGAGCCCACAAGAGAATGGGGGATGGGGATGAGAGATCCCACAGGAGGAAGGGGGATGGAGGAGAGAGTTCCCACAGGTGGAAGGGGAATGGGGGAGAGAGAACCCACAGGAGGAAGGGGGATGGGGGAGAGAGATCCCGCAAGAGGAAGGGGGATGGGGGAGAGAGATCCCACAGGAGGAAGGGGGATGGGGGAGAGAGCTCCCACAGGAGGAAGGGGGATGGGGGAGAGAGCTCCCACAGGAGGAAGGGGGATGGGGGAGAGTGATCCCACAGGAGGAAGGGGGCGAGAGATCACACAGGAGGAAGGGGGATGGGGGAGAGAGATCCCACAGGAGGAAGGGAGATGGGGAAGGGTGAGCCCACAAGAGAAAGGGGGATGGGGATGAGAGATCCCTAAGGAGGAAGGGTGATGGGGGAGAGAGATCCCACAGGAGGAAGGGGGATGGGGTAGGGTGAGCCCACAAGAGAATGGGGGATGGGGATGAGAGATCCCACAGGAGGAAGGGGGATGGAGGAGAGAGTTCCCACAGGTGGAAGGGGAATGGGGGAGAGAGAACCCACAGGAGGAAGGGGGATGGGGATGAGAGATCCCACAGGAGGAAAGGGGATAGGGGAGAGAGATCACACAGGAGGAAGGGGCATGGGGGTGAGAGATCCCACAGGAGGAAGGGGGATGTGGAAGGGTGAGCCCACAAGAGAAAGGGGGATGGGGGAGAGAGCACCCACAGGAGGAAGGGGGATGGGGAAGAGAGATCCCTCAGGAGGGATGGGGGAGAGAGCTCCCGCAAGAGGTATGGGTGAGAGAGATCACACAAGAGGAAGGGGGATGGGTGAGAGATATCACACAGTAGGAAGGGGGATGGGGGAGAGAGCTCCCACAGGAGGAAGAGGGATGGGGGAGAGAGCTCCCGCAAGAGGAAGGGGGATGTGGGAGAGAGATCGCACAAGAGGAAGGGGGATGGGGGAGAGAGATCACACAAGAGGAAGGGGGTTCGGGGGGAGAGATCGCACAAGAGGAAGGGGGCTGGGGGAGAGAGATCCCACAGGAGGAAGGGGGATGGGGAAGAGAGATCCCACAGGAGGAAGGGAGATGGGGAAGAGAGCTCCCACAGGAGGAAGTGGGATGGGCAGAGAGATCCCACAGGAGGAAGAGGGACGAGTGAGAGAGCTCCCACAGTAGGAAGGGCAATGGGGAAGAGTGATCCCACAGGAGGAAGGGGGATGGGGGAGAGCTCCCACAGGAGGAGGGGGGATGGGGATGAGAGATCCCACAGGAGGAAAGGATTTGGGGAAGAGAGCTCCCACAGGAGGAAGTGGGATGGGCAGAGAGATCCCACAGGAGGAAGAGGGACGAGGGAGAGAGCTCCCACAGTAGGAAGGGCAATGGGAAGAGAGATACCACAGGAGGAAGGGGGATGGGGGAGAGAGCTCCCACAGGAGGAGGGGGGATGGGGGAGAGAGATCCCAAAGGAGGAAAGGATGGTGGGGGAGAGGGATCCCACAGGAGGAAGAGGGATGGGGGAGAGTGATCCCGCAGGAGGAAGGGGGATGGGAAAGAGAGATCCCGCAGGATTAAGGGGTATGGTGGAGAGTGATCCCGCAGGAGGAAGGGGGATGGGGGAGAGAGATCCCGCAGGAGGAAGGGGGATGGGAAAGAGAGATCCCGCAGGATTAAGGGGGATTGGTGAGAGAGATCCCACAGGAGGATGGGGGAGAGAGATCACACAGGTGGAAGGGGGACAGGGGTGAGATATCACACAGTAGGAAGGGGGATGCGGGAGAGAGTTCCCAGAGGAGGAATGGGGGATGGGGGAGCGAGATCCCACAGGAGGAATGGGGGATGGGGGAGCGAGATCCCACAGAAGTGGGACGGGGGAGAGATATCACACAGTAGGAAGGGGGATGCGGGAGAGAGTTCCCACAGGAGGAATGGGGGATGGGGGAGCGAGATCCCACAGAAGGGGGACGGGGGAGAGATATCACACAGTAGGAAGGGGGATGCGGGAGAGAGTTCCCACAGGAGGAATGGGGGATGGGGGTGCGAGATCCCACAGGAGGAAGGGGGACGGGGGAGAGATCTCCCGCAAGAGCAAGGGGGATGGGGAAGATAGATCCCGCAGGAGGAAGGGGGATGGGGATGATAGATCCCGCAGGAGGAAGGGGGATGGGGGAGAGAGTTCCCACAGGAGGAAGACGGATGGGGGCGAGAGATCCCACAGGAGGAAGGGGGATGGGGGAGAGAGATAGCAGAAGAGGAATGGGGATGGGGGAGAGAGATCACACAAGAGGAAGGGGGATCGGGGGGAGAGATCGCACAAGAGGAAGGGGGATGGGGGAGAGAGATCGCACAAGAGGAAGGGGATGGGGGAGAGAGATCACACAAGAGGATGGGGGATCGGGGGGAGAGATCGCACAAGAGGAAGGGGGATGGGGGAGAGTGATCCCACAGGAGGAAGGGGGAGAGAGATCACACAGGAGAAATGGGGGATGGGGGAGCGAGATCACACAGGAGGAAGGGGTATGGGGGAGAGAGCTCCCTCAGGAGGAAGGGGGATGGGGCAGAGAGCTCCCGAAGGAGGAAGGTGGATGGGTAAGAGAGATCCCGCAAGAGGAAGGGGGATGTGGGAGAGAGCTCCCACAGGATGAAGGGGGACGGGGTGGAGAGCTCCCACAAGAGGAAGGGGGACGGGTGAGAGATATCACACAGTAGGAAGGGGGATGGGGGAGAGAGCACCCACAGGAGGAAGGGGGATGGGGGAGAGAGATCACACAGGAGGATGGGGGAGAGAGATCACACAGGTTGAAGGGGGACAGGGGTGAGATATCACACAGTAGGAGGGGGGATGCGGGAGAGAGTTCCCACAGGCGGAATGGGGGATGGGGTGCGAGATCCCACAGGAGGAATGGGGGATGGGGGAGCAAGATCCCACAAGAGGAAGGGGGACGGGGGAGAGAGCTCTCACAGGAGGAAGGGGGGATGGGGTAGAGAGATCCCACAGGAGGAAGGGGGGTGTGGTAGAGAGCTCCCGCAAGAGGAAGGGGGATGGGGGAGAGAGATCACACAAGAGGAAGGGGGATCGGCGAGAGAGATCGCACAAGAGGAAGGGAGATGGGGAAGAGATATCCCACTGGAGGAAGGGGGATGGGGAAGAGAGATCCCTCAGGAGGGATGGGGGAGAGAGCTCCCGCAAGAGGTATGGGGGAGAGAGATCACACAAGAGGAAGGGGGATGGGTGAGAGATATCACACAGTAGGAAGTGGGATGGGGGAGAGAGCTCCCACAGGAGGAAGAGGGATGGGGGAGAGAGCTCCCGCAAGAGGAAGGGGGATGTGGGAGAGAGATCGCACAAGAGGAAGGGGGATGGGGGAGAGAGATCACACAAGAGGAAGGGGGTTCGGGGGGAGAGATCGCACAAGAGGAAGGGGGCTGGGGGAGAGAGATCCCACAGGAGGAAGGGGGATGGGGAAGATAGATTCCGCAGGAGGAAGGGGGATGGGGAAGATGGATCCAGCAGGAGGAAGGGGGATGGGGGAGAGTGATCCCACAGGAGGAAGGTGGATGGGGGAGAGTGATCCCACAGGAGGAAGGGGGACGGGGGTGAGAGATCACACAGGTGGAAGGGGGACAGGGGTGAGATATCACACAGTAGGAAGGGGGATAAGGGAGAGAGTTCCCACAGGAGGAATGGGGGATGGGGGAGCGAGATCCCACAGGAGGAAGGGGGACGGGGGAGAGAGCTCTCACAGGAGGAAGGGGGATTGGGGAGAGAGATCACAAAAGAGGAAGGGGGATCGGCGAGAGAGATCGCACAAGAGGAAGGGGGATGGGGAAGAGATATCCCACTGGAGGAAGGGGGATGGGGAAGAGTGATCCCGCAGGAGGAAGGGGGATGGGGAAGAGAGATCCCACAGGAGTAAGGGAGATGGGGAAGAGAGCTCCCACAGGAGGAAGTGGGATGGGCAGAGAGATCCCACAGGAGGAAGAGGGACGAGGGAGAGAGCTCCCACAGTAGGAAGGGCAATGGGGAAGAGAGATCCCACAGGAGGAAGAGGGATGGGGGAGAGAGATCCCACAGGGGGAAGGGAGATGGGGAAGAGAGCTCCCACAGGGGGAAGTGGGATGGGCAGAGAGATCCCACAGGAGGAAGGGGGATGGGGGAGAGAGATCCCACAGGAGGAAGGGGGATGGGGGAGAGAGATCCCACAGTAGGAAGGGGGATGGGGGAGAGAGCTCCCACAGGAGGATGGGGAAGAGAAATCCCACAGGAGGAAGAGGGAGGAGGGAGAGAGCTCCCACAGTGGGAAGGGCAATTGGGAAGAGAGATCCCACAGGAGGAAGTGGGATGGGGGAGAGTGATCCCACAGGAGGAAGGGGGATGGGGGAGAGAGATCCCACAGTAGGAAGGGCAGTGGGGAAGAGACATCCCACAGGAGGAAGGTGGATGGGGGAGAGAGCTCCCACAGGAGGATGGGGGAGAGAGATCGCACAGTGGGAAGGGGGATGGGGGAGAGAGCTCCCACAGGAGGAAGTGGGATGGGCAGAGAGATCCCACAGGAGGAAGGGGGATGGGGGAGAGAGATCCCACAGGAGGATGGGGGAGAGAGATCACAGAGGTGGAAGGGGGACAGGGGTGAGTTATCACACAGTAGGAAGGGGGATGCGGGAGAGAGTTCCCACAGGAGGAATGGGGGATGGGTTGCGAGATCCCACAGGACGAATGGGGGATGGGGGAGCGAGATCCCACAGGAGGAAGGGGGACGGGGGAGAGAGCTCTCACAGGAGGAAGGGGGATGGGGTAGAGAGATCCCACAGGAGGAAGGGGGATTGGGGAGAGAGCTCCCGCAAGAGGAAGGGGGATGGGGGAGAGAGATCACACAAGAGGAAGGGGGATCGGCGAGAGAGATTGCACAAGAGGAAGGGGGATGGGGAAGAGATATCCCACTGGAGGAAGGGGGATGGGGGAGAGAGCTCCCTCAAGAGGGATGGGGGAGAGAGATCACACAAGAGGAAGGCGGATCGGCGAGAGAGATCGCACAAGAGGAAGGGGGATGGGGAAGAGATATCCCCCTGGAGGAAGGGGGATGGGGAAGAGAGATCCCACAGGAGGAAGAGGGACGAGGGAGAGAGCTCCCACAGTAGGAAGGGCAATGGGGAAGAGAGATCCCACAGGAGGAAGGGGGATGGGGGAGAGCTCCCACAGGAGGAGGGGGGATGGGGAAGAGAGATCCCACAGGAGGAAGGGAGATGGGGAAGAGAGCTCCCACAGGAGGAAGTGGGATGGGCAGAGAGATCCCACAGGAGGAAGAGGGACGAGGGAGAGAGCTCCCACAGTAGGAAGGGCAATGGGAAGAGAGATCCCACAGGAGGAAGGGAGATGGGGGAGAGAGCTCCCACAGGAGGAGGGGGGATGAGGGAGAGAGATCCCAAAGGAGGAAGGGGGATGGGGGAGAGAGATCCTACAGGAGGAAAGGGGGATGGGGGAGAGAGATCCCGCAGGAGGAAGGGGGATGGAAAAGAGAGATCCCGCAGGAGTAAGGGGGATGGGGGAGAGTGATCCCGCAGGAGGAAGGGGGATGGGAAAGAGAGATCCCGCAGGATTAAGGGGGATGGGGGAGAGTGATCCCGCAGGAGGAAGGGGGATTGGTGAGAGAGATCCCACAGGAGGATGGGGGAGAGAGATCACACAGGTGGAAGGGGGACAGGGGTGAGATATCACACAGTAGGAAGGGGGATGCGGGAGAGAGTTCCCACAGGAGGAATGGGGGATGGGGGAGCGAGATCCCACAGGAGGAATGGGGGATGGGGGAGCGAGATCCCACAGAAGGGGGACGGGGGAGAGATATCACACAGTAGGAAGGGGGATGCGGGAGAGAGTTCCCACAGGAGGAATGGGGGATGGGGGTGCGAGATCCCACAGGAGGAAGGGGGACGGGGGAGAGATCTCCCGCAAGAGTAAGGGGGATGGGGAAGATAGATCCCGCAGGAGGAAGGGGGATGGGGGAGAGAGCTCCCTCAAGAGGGATGGGGGAGAGAGATCACACAAGAGGAAGGCGGATCGGCGAGAGAGATCGCACAAGAGGAAGGGGGATGGGGAAGAGATATCCCCCTGGAGGAAGGGGGATGGGGAAGAGAGATCCCACAGGAGGAAGAGGGACGAGGGAGAGAGCTCCCACAGTAGGAAGGGCAATGGGGAAGAGAGATCCCACAGGAGGAAGGGGGATGGGGGAGAGCTCCCACAGGAGGAGGGGGGATGGGGAAGAGAGATCCCACAGGAGGAAGGGAGATGGGGAAGAGAGCTCCCACAGGAGGAAGTGGGATGGGCAGAGAGATCCCACAGGAGGAAGAGGGACGAGGGAGAGAGCTCCCACAGTAGGAAGGGCAATGGGAAGAGAGATCCCACAGGAGGAAGGGAGATGGGGGAGAGAGCTCCCACAGGAGGAGGGGGGATGAGGGAGAGAGATCCCAAAGGAGGAAGGGGGATGGGGGAGAGAGATCCTACAGGAGGAAAGGGGATGGGGGAGAGAGATCCCGCAGGAGGAAGGGGGATGGAAAAGAGAGATCCCGCAGGAGTAAGGGGGATGGGGGAGAGTGATCCCGCAGGAGGAAGGGGGATGGGAAAGAGAGATCCCGCAGGATTAAGGGGGATGGGGGAGAGTGATCCCGCAGGAGGAAGGGGGATTGGTGAGAGAGATCCCACAGGAGGATGGGGGAGAGAGATCACACAGGTGGAAGGGGGACAGGGGTGAGATATCACACAGTAGGAAGGGGGATGCGGGAGAGAGTTCCCACAGGAGGAATGGGGGATGGGGGAGCGAGATCCCACAGGAGGAATGGGGGATGGGGGAGCGAGATCCCACAGAAGGGGGACGGGGGAGAGATATCACACAGTAGGAAGGGGGATGCGGGAGAGAGTTCCCACAGGAGGAATGGGGGATGGGGGTGCGAGATCCCACAGGAGGAAGGGGGACGGGGGAGAGATCTCCCGCAAGAGTAAGGGGGATGGGGAAGATAGATCCCGCAGGAGGAAGGGGGATGGGGATGATAGATCCCGCAGGAGGAAGGGGGATGGGGGAGAGAGTTCCCACAGGAGGAAGACGGATGGGGGCGAGAGATCCCACAGGAGGAAGGGGGATGGGGGAGAGAGCTCCCACAGGAGGAAGGGGGATGCGGGAGAGAGATAGCAGAAGAGGAAGGGGGATGGGGGAGAGAGATCACACAAGAGGAAGGGGGATCGGGGGGAGAGATCGCACAAGAGGAAGGGGGATGGGGGAGAGAGATCGCACAAGAGGAAGGGGATGGGGGAGAGAGATCACACAAGAGGATGGGGGATCGGGGGGAGAGATCGCACAAGAGGAAGGGGGATGGGGGGAGAGTGATCCCACAGGATGAAGGGGGAGAGAGATCACACAGGAGGAATGGGGGATGGGGGAGCGAGATCACACAGGAGGAAGGGGTATGGGGGAGAGAGCTCCCTCAGGAGGAAGGGGGATGGGGCAGAGAGCTCCCGCAGGAGGAAGGTGGATGGGTAAGAGAGATCCCGCAAGAGGAAGTGGGATGTGGGAGAGAGCTCCCACAGGAGGAAGGGGGACGGGGTGGAGAGCTCCCACAAGAGGAATGGGGACGGGTGAGAGATATCACACAGTAGGAAGGGGGATGGGGGAGAGAGCACCCACAGGAGGAAGGGGGATGGGGAAGAGAGATCACACAGGAGGAAGGGGAATGGGGGAGAGAGATCCCACAGGAGGAAGCGGGATGGGGGAGAGGGATCCCACAGGAGGAAGAGGGGTGGGGGGGATAGCTCCCGCAGGATGGGGGATGGGGGAGAGAGATCACACAGGAGGAAGGGGGATGGGGGAGAGAGATCCCACAGGAGGAAGGGGGATGGGGGAGAGAGATCACACAGGAGGAAGGGGGATGGGGGAGAGAGATCACACAGGAGGAAGGGGGATGGGGAAGAGAGATCCCACAGGAGGAAGGGGGATGGGGGAGAGAGCTCCCGCAGGAGGAAGGGGGATGGGGGAGAGAGATCCCACTGGAGGAAGGGGAATGGGGGAGAGAGATCGCACAAGAGGAAGGGGGATGGGGGAGAGAGATCACACAAGAGGAAGGGGGATCAGGGGGAGAGATCGCACAAGAGGAAGGGGGATGGGTGAGAGAGCTCCCACAGGAGGAAGGGGGATGGGGAAGATAGATCCAGCAGGAGGAAGGGGGATGGGGAAGATAGATCTCGTAGGAGGAAGGGGGATGGTGGAGAGAGATCCCACAGGAGGATGGGGGAGAGAGATCACACAGGTGGAAGGGGGACAGGGGTGAGATATCACACAGTAGGAAGGGGGATGCGGGACAGAGTTCCCACAGGAGGAATGGGGGATGGGGGAGCGAGATCCCACAGGAGGAAGGGGGATGGGGTAGAGAGATCACACAGGAGGAAGGGGGATGGGGTAGAGAGAGCTCTCACAGGAGGAAGGGGGATGGGGTAGAGAGATCACACAGGAGGAAGGGGGATGGGGAAGAGAGATCCCACAGGAGGAAGGGGGATGGGGGAGAGAGCTCCCACAGTAGGAAGGGGGATGGGGGAGAGAGATCCCAAAGGAGGAAAGGATGGGGGGGAGAGCTCCCACAGGAGGAAGGGGGATGGGGGAGAGTGATCCCACAGGAGGAAGGGGGCGAGAGATCACACAGGAGGAAGGGGGATGGGGGAGAGAGATCCCACAGGAGGAAGGGAGATGGGGAAGGGTGAGCCCACAAGAGAAAGGGGGATGGGGATGAGAGATCCCTAAGGAGGAAGGGTGATGGGGGAGAGAGATCCCACAGGAGGAAGGGGGATGGGGTAGGGTGAGCCCACAAGAGAATGGGGGATGGGGATGAGAGATCCCACAGGAGGAAGGGGGATGGAGGAGAGAGTTCCCACAGGTGGAAGGGGAATGGGGGAGAGAGAACCCACAGGAGGAAGGGGGATGGGGGAGAGAGATCCCGCAAGAGGAAGGGGGATGGGGGAGAGAGATCCCACAGGAGGAAGGGGGGTGGGGGAGAGAGCTCCCACAGGAGGAAGGGGGATGGGGGAGAGAGCTCCCACAGGAGGAAGGGGGATGGGGGAGAGTGATCCCACAGGAGGAAGGGGGCGAGAGATCACACAGGAGGAAGGGGGATGGGGGAGAGAGATCCCACAGGAGGAAGGGAGATGGGGAAGGGTGAGCCCACAAGAGAAAGGGGGATGGGGATGAGAGATCCCTAAGGAGGAAGGGTGATGGGGGAGAGAGATCCCACAGGAGGAAGGGGGATGGGGTAGGGTGAGCCCACAAGAGAATGGGGGATGGGGATGAGAGATCCCACAGGAGGAAGGGGGATGGAGGAGAGAGTTCCCACAGGTGGAAGGGGAATGGGGGAGAGAGAACCCACAGGAGGAAGGGGGATGGGGATGAGAGATCCCACAGGAGGAAAGGGGATAGGGGAGAGAGATCACACAGGAGGAAGGGGCATGGGGGTGAGAGATCCCACAGGAGGAAGGGGGATGTGGAAGGGTGAGCCCACAAGAGAAAGGGGGATGGGGGAGAGAGCACCCACAGGAGGAAGGGGGATGGGGATGAGAGATCCCACAGGAGGAAAGGGGATAGGGGAGAGAGATCTCACAGGAGGAAGGGGCATGGGGGTGAGAGATCCCACAGGAGGAAGGGGGATGTGGAAGGGTGAGCCCACATGAGAAAGGGGGATGGGGGAGAGAGCACCCACAGGAGGAAGGGGGATGGGGATGAGAGATCCCACAGGAGGAAGGGGGATGGGGGAAGAGATATCCCACAGGAGGAACGGGGATAGGTGAGAGTGATCACACAGGAGGAAGGGGGATGGAGGAGAGAGATCCTACAGGCGGAAGGGGGATGGAGGAGAGAGTACCCTCAGGACGAAGGGGGATGGGGGAGTGAGATGCCATTAGGAGGAATGGAGATGGGTAAGAGAGATCCCACAGGAGGAAGGGGGATGGAGGAGTGAGAACCCACAGGATAAAGGGGAATTGGGGAGAGAGATCCCACTGGTGGAAGGGGAATGGGGACGAAAGATCCCGCAGGAAGGGGGGTGGGGAAAAGACATTCCACTGGAGGATGAGGAAAGGGTAATAGAGTGTCCACAGGAGGAATGGGGATGGGGACGAGATCCCTAAGAATCGAAGGGGGATTGGGATAAAAAGTCCCACAGGAGGATTCCAAGGGTAAACAATAATCCTACAAGATGAGAGGATGCAGAAAATTTTTGGTCGTGTGTGTTGGGTCTGAACAGAGACCCAGAGGAGATGCGGCCTCGCTCTCTGTGTATCTGGTAGTGAGCAAAGTCACACACTATCAAGGGCAGGGGAGGACAATCTCACAATGGTATTTCTTTCCTTCTCACTGGGACAGTCTGCTGACGGTCTCTTGTCCCTCAGCGGGAAGGGGGTGTGAATCTCTGACCCACCTGCTGCAGTCAGTGTCGGTCTGGGTGTCAGTAACAGTGAGAAGGAACATTGTCAATGGACGTGTCACAGGCAGCAGGAAACACGGCCATTCCTGTGATTTACTACCAGTAAACCAATGGTCGTTGTTCACTGATCTGATGAAGTCTCCAACATCCCTTCACAAGGAACCACAGAACCCTCCCATCCTTGGGGAATTACTGACCGATCCCCTGGGCATTTGTCAGAATTCTTCACAATCTGATTTATCACAGTTTAACCCAAATCCCTTTACATTGAAATGACACAATAGAACAGATTCACAGTTCCGAGTGAGAGATAAATCAAGTTACCTCAACTCCTGGCACTTGTGTAGCCCGGGTCCCAGCCGCTGGATTCCTTCACACTGAATGTGGCAGTTCCCCAGGTCGAGGTGTTTTATTGTATCACAGAGTCCGATGACATGAGACAGGACCGCGCAGTCAATCGGGGTCAGTGTTATTCCACTGAATGAAAGTGTTTTCACAGATCCCAGTGCGGCCTGAGCCAGTCCACGATTCTGAGACTCAAACAGGTAGTGCAATGTGTTCAGGAGGCTCCTTTTACCAGCTTCACTCCCTGTGTTTCCACTCTGGCGTTTAACCTCCTCCTTCACCCAGTCAATCACCCGGCAGGTTGTTTCATGAGGAAATGGACCCAGAAACTCCACCAGGCCCCGAGCTGTCATTGGGGAGGAGAGACCAGCAACAAAACGGAGAAATACCTCAAATCGCCCATCTGTCATGTTGTGGGCTTCAGTGAGGAATATCAGGATATCCCCAGGATGTGGATTCAGGAATTGTGCAACTGCAGCTACAAACTCTTGAATGGTGAGGTGTGGGAATGTGTACACCACACTCTGGGCAGAATCCTCTCTCTCCAAAAGCTCCATCAGGAACCCGGACAGGAACTGGGAAGGCTGAAGATTGTACTTGATCAAATCTACATCTGTAAACACAATCTTCTTCTCGGACACTCCTCTGAAGGCCATCTGACCAACCCTGAGTAACACATCACGGGGGTTCTCAATCTCACGGCCGTGGTTTTTCAGGATGTTATAAATATAGTAGGAGTACAGTTGGGTGATGGTCTTGGGAACTCGCTGTGGGTCCCTGACTCTTTGTGTGAAGAAGGGGCCCAGTGCCAGTGCGAGGATCCAGCAGTAGGAGGGGTTGTAGCTCATGGTGTACAGGATCTCGTTCTCCTTCACGTGTTTGAAAACAGCTTCGGCCACCATCTGATCTTCAAAATGTCTGATGAAATATTCCTTCCGTTCCTCATCAAGAAATCCCAGGATTTCAGCCCGGACACTGATCTCCGCCTTTTCCAATAAATGTAACGCAGTGGGGCGGGTGGTCACCAGCACTGAACACCCTGGGAGCAGCTTGCCCTGGATTAAACTATACACAATGTCAGACACTTCACACCACCACTCGGGATCTGGGCACTGGTGCTTGGGTTCTGTATCTCTCCGACTGTCCGCAAAATCGATTTTGTGTTTGAATTCATCTAAACCATCGAATATAAACAGTAATCCCTCTGGGTTCTTCCAGACTTCTCTCAGGATATTCCTAAAGTAAGGATAATGATCCAGAATCAGTTCCTTCAGGTTTATTCTACAATTAACGGTGTTTAAATCTCGGAATTTGAAACTGAAGACAAACTGGAATTGTTGGTATATTTTCCCCGTGGCCCAGTCATAAACAATCTTTTGTACCATCGTTGTTTTCCCGATCCCCGGGACTCCGGCCACTGCTGCTGAACTCCCAGATTTGGATTTACTCCGGGAAAAGCTGCTCTGGAATAACTGATCAGTACGGATTTTTTCCAGCTGACTGCGGAGTTGTTTCTCTCTATAATCCTCATGGTCTCTTCCTCTTGCCAGCAGCTCATGTTCCACCAGTGTCCGATCCCGAACAGTAGAAATGACCGTGAGCTCAGCGTATCGATCAGCCAGCTGGAAAACCTTCACCTTCTCCGTCATCAGGATCGTGTTCACTCTCAGTGTTTCAGTTTGTGCCCGCAGAGTCTCCTTGTGTTTCTGTTGAACATCTTCCATGGGAACAGAGAACATATTCAAAACGTTAAATGGCTCATCTGACAAAGAACTTTATAACGGTATTTCAGCATTCAGTGTTTGAGATTACATGAATAAATTCAGTGCTTCCATGGATATTAGGACAGAAAGTAAAATTCTGTTCACAGACACGGAATTGACAGCAATGGATGTCCCTGAAAATGTCCAATCCTCATGTTCTGGTTCTAGTTATTTGTGAAGGTGAACATTCCCCTGATTGCACTTTCTGAGGAAGCTTAAACAAGCATCACTCCCCACTAACATCTTAACTACATTCTACAGAGGCGTGGTTGAGAGTGTGCTGACCTTTTGCATCACAACCTGGTACTCCAGCTGCAGTGCTGCCGACAAAAAAGCCTTGCAGGGGGTGGTTAGGGGAGCAGAGAAGGTTATTGGGGTCTCCCTACCTTCTGTCCAAGACCTCTTTCAACGTCGATGCCTCCGGAAGACACGTTACATCATGAAAAACCCCTCACACCCTCTCCATGAACTGTTTGTTCTTCTGCCATCAGGTAAACGTTACAGGAGCATCAAAACTAAAACCACAAGGCTACTGAACAGCTTCCTCCCACAGGCAGTCAGACTGCTAAATAGCTGCTCTACCTGACTCTGCTTTGGACACTTATAACTCGCACCGGACACTTATAACTTGATTTAAAGCGACATGTGGCTGTTGTGTTTTACTATTTATTGTTGTGTTTATTATTTAGTGTTGCGTTTGTTATGTTATGATTGCACTGCTCCTGGGAAACGCTGTGTCATTCTACCCTGCAGAGCTGATGTACGGTTGGAACGACAATACAGTTTTTGAATCTTGAATATCCTATTGCTATCCTGACTGCACTCCCGTTACAACACCATTTCACTATATTTAAAACATTGTTTGCCTCATAAACAGAGGATGTTAATGTTGATCTGGTGTGGAACTATGGAGAGCAGGACACTGTGCATTTTGGCCAATCTGCACACTGGGGAGTCACAGGTGTCCACTGCTCTTGCATCAAAACAGGAGCAGAATACGCGGGAAATACTCAAGTCGGGCAGCGTCTGGGGGAAATTCACAGTGAAGTTGCGGATCGATAACCCATCGGAATGACAGGAATGAAAATGGGTAGTTTTCAATCGCAGTGATGGAGGATTGGTGGAAAGATGAAATCTGTGTAAATGGAAGAAGCCACAAGCGTCAGTCTCAGTGATGTACATCGTGTCTGTGGGAGAGGTGGTGAAGTCTTGGCAACTGTTACTCATCAGTCTTGCTGTGGGGGTGTGGGGCTCTGTCTAATGAGGCCTCCGTCTGTCAGAGTCGACCATGAATGTCCTGCCCCTGCAAGCCGGGACACTCCGATATGGAAAGGAAGTTTCTGCCGATGTAGCAAGCTGCCTCTCTCCATGCATCTGATGTACACAAAGGAACGGCAGAGACTGACACAGCTTTGCACCAGAGGTGTCGCAGGAGATGCCAGTCTGCGTTGAACACCATTTAACACTGACTCAGGGACTCCAGCTCCAGGCTTTTCCCATTGGGTTTACTCCCAAACTCTTCCCCATGAGGGGTTACAGTTACAAGGCAGTGGAGATTTGAGATCAGAGTTTTCTTGTTCCTGGGTGAGCTGCCAATCACGGCCGATGAGCCCCATCTGCCCAAAGCGACTGGTTGTAAGGCACCAGTAACCCACCTCTGCCCCTTCTCCTGTCAGAAGAAACGCTTCCACCGGGATTAGTGGCTAAACCGCACGTGAAGTCCAAGAGCTGGACGGAGGCTACTCGCCACTGGGAGCATTTAATAGGTCGTGGCAGCTCATCCGCACTGTCACCCCCCTCCCCCCCGGCTATAACAATCTTAAGCAACCAAGGGGCGCTGTATTATTGACAATGAATCGGTAAATTGGTTTATTATTGTGACATGCACCACTGTAAAATGGAAAACTTTGCTGCATGCGATCCAAATAGATCATTACATCACATCGGTGCAATGAGGTTGTACAAGGAAAAATGGAACAGAATAGTTCAGGGAAACAGTGTTTCAGTTGCCGAGAAAATGCAGTGCAGGCAGACGATAAGGTAGAAGGCCAAAGGATCATTGAGAGGTCAGCGTTGAGTTTTTTTGGGACTGTGTTCCTAAACTGTAGAATTCAACACCTTAAACTACAGTACTGTGCAGAAGTCTGAGGTGTATATTAGGACTGACACATTTTGTCTTTTATTTTCTAGTTTGCACTTTATCCCATTGTGATGCGGTTTGAACGGCATCGTCTGGATGAAAGGTGCTTTATAAATAAGTCATTATTATTATTATCATCATCATCATCATCATCATCATCATCATCTTAGCCTAAACTGGTAAAACTTGAGGTACAGGCATAGCCAAGCACACTCGTGTCTCAATTGATAGGAGATTTCAGACTATTCTCGTGGTGTATCGTGTTATGGGTTTTCGAAGATTTACACAAGTATCGCCGTGTGGGCCTAATTTATTAATACTATTCTGAAAAGCCTTTAGGATGATACCAGTTATTGATATTACGATTGGGATAAATAATACCCTGTTCGTGTTCCATAGTCTTTCATTTTGCCCTTTCAATTCAACATATTTCTGGTATTGTTTTTTACTAATTCATTTCTGTAAGTTGTGTGTGTTTCGAATGGCTATATATATTTAAAAAGTTGCTTTTGCTTGTTTATCCTGTAAAATTACATCCGAACGCATATCATGGATTATCCTATCTGAAATAATGATCGGACGCAGTATGATATGAAGGACTCTAACTCTAAAAGTGGAACTCTAAAAGTAATTTACGTTTAGTAAATTATGGTGTTTTTCATCAGTTCAAGTTCAAGCAATGTTTTTGTGAATGTTGTCCGCCATTTTATTGTGCTTGTGCAAGTCATGAGATTCAGTTGAACTACTGCAGGATCTTGTAAAGTTGGATTGGTTGTAGTTTCTCTTATAATTTTCAGCATATATCGTCTTGGACCTATTAGTCATTTATTCTGTATTATTGATAACTGCATGTGTCAACAACCTTGTCCTGTATTGCTACAATGATCCCTTCTGTTTCTGGGAAGAAGTGTCCAACTCTGAGCCAGGGGCTCGACGCTTCCTTGTCGACATCTATGTCAATAGAGCTAATTGTTGATTTCAGAAACGGCGAGATGAGTGAACACGACACACCAGTCCTCACAGAGGGATCTGATGTGGAAAGAGTGAGCAATTCCAAATTCCTGGCTGTCAATATCTCCGAGTATCTAACCTGGACCCAATATATCGATGCAGCTACAGAGAAGGCACAACAGTGGCTATATTCCATCAGGAGTTTCCAGCATCACTTGAATATTTCTACAGATGTAACTTGCAGAGCATTGGAACTGGCTGCATCGCCGTCTGGTTCGCGAGGAACGGAGTAAGGCGCACACTCAACAAATCAGGAGCAACTTCTCCTCTACCATGCAGTTTCCGAATGGACATTGAACCCATCGATACTGCCTCACAAATCTCTTTTTAAATTTCTATTTCTGCACTACTTATTTAGTTTAATATTTCATATAATCTCCCAGACATGCACAGCTATATATGTTCAACTTCCAGGCCCTGAAGCCACTTCGCTGCTCAGCCAGATCCACCGTCTGACAGGCCACATGTCTCGCATGGATAACTCCAGGTTACCGAAAGCAGTACTCTACGGAGAACTCTCTCAGAGCGAGAGAGATCGTGGTGCCCCGCGCAGGAGGTAGAAGGACCAAATTAAGCAGAGGCTCTCTCAGGTAAATATGGAGGTCAACGAGTGGCAGCCGCCGATCCACGGAAAAGCCAGGAATTTTGAGGAACCCAGAAGAGCGACTGCTGAAAAGAAGAGGGGATGCAAGAAGGATCCAACTACCCAAGCGCCTGCATCCCAGCTGTCCCTCTGTCCCAACTGCTCCCGAGGCCACAGATCCAGAATTGGCCCCTACTGTCACCAACAATCGTGTCGTCATCCGGTACCACCACCCCCCCCCCCCCCCAACAGACAGACAGACAGACACACACACACACACACACAAAATTTGGGAAGAGAACAGGATTTAGGGTATGTTTCATGATCATTAATGCTTGGTGGAACCCCGGAATGTCCATGCCCTCAAACCCTTTTGTTCCCCAGATCTGGAATACCTGGTGGTGCTGTGTAAACCTTTCCGGCTGCCAAGAGAGTTCCCGGCTGTTATTATCACAGCTGTGTAATAACAACATCCCCCAGTTGTGTGTTATTGTCACAGAGGGGAGATGATTTCCTTCAGAAATCGGTCAGGACTTCCCAAACCACAAAATTTGTATCAACAGTTCTGTGTGAACAGCACTTGCCGTGAGACCGACTGCGTACATTGCCGGTGATCAGCAGGAGCTCAAGAAATTCAGCTCCGATCTGTGCAAAGTCATCCAGGTAGCGAAACGACAATACAGAGATCGTATTCAGGCACAGCTCTCCACCAACAACACACACAGCTTATGGCAAGCTCTGCACCCCAATGCAGACTTCAGAGCTAAGTGCAGTGGTGCTGCCAACATCGCTGCCTGTCTCCCAGAGGATCTAAGTCTCTTTACGCTCGGTTCGATATCGCCAACACTGAGACCGCGAGGAGAGCCGACAAAGCGACCTGCACATTGGTCATCTCTGAGGCTGAAGTTCGCAGGTGTTTCCAACGAGTGGACAGTCGCAAGCCTGCGGGACCGGACGGCGTCCCAGGGCGGGTACTCAGGATGCGCGCGGCACAACTGGCAGGTGTATTTACGGATATTTTTAATCTCACCCTCTCCTAGTGTAGAGTTCCCTCCTGCTTCAAATCATCCACCATTGCTCCTGTACCTAAAACAACTAAGGCAACATGCCTGAACGTCTGGCGTCCTGTCGCACTCACCTCAATAATAAGCAAATGCTTTGAGAGACTGGTCAAGGACTGCATCTGCAGCTTGTTACCACCCACACTGGACCCCCTACAATTCACCTACCGACACAACCGATCAACAGATGACACAATAGCCACTGCTCTGCACACCTCCTTAAACATCTGGAGAAGAGGGATGCTTATGTGAGAATGATGTTATTAGACTACAGTTCAGCATTCAATACCATCATTCCCTCCGGGCTCGACAAGAAGCTCAGAGACCTCGGCCTTCACCCTGCCTTGTGCAGCTGGGTCCTGGATTTCCTGTCAGATCACCAGCAAGAGGTAAGAGTGGGCTCCCTCACCTCTGCCCCTCTGACCCTCAAAACAGGAGCCCCTCAGGGCTGTGTCCTAAGCACCCTCCTTTACTCTCTGTATGCGCATGACTGTGTCGCTACCCACAGCTCCAATCTGCTAATTAAATTTGCTGAGGATACTATATTTATTGGCCAAATCTCAAATAATAACGAGGCAGCCTACACAGAAGAAGTCACTACCCAGACACAGTGGTGACAAGAAAACAACTTCTCCCTCAATGTCGCAAAAACAAAGGAGCTGGATTAATATCCTTCCTGTAATTAGGTGACCAAAAACTGCATACAATACTCCAAATTCGGTCTCACCAATGTCTTTTACAACGTCACCATTACATTCCAACTCTTATACTCAGTACTTTGATTTATAAAGGCCAATGTACCAAAAGCTCTCTTTACGACCCTATCTACTTGTGAAGCCACTATTAGGGAATTATGTATCTATACTCCCAGATCCCTCCGTTCTACTGCCCTCCTCAGTGTCCTACCATTTACCTTGTATGTTCTAACTTGGTTTGACCTTCCGAAGTGCAATACCTCACACTTGCCCGCATTAAACTCTATCTGCCATTTTTCAGCCCATTCCGCCAACTGGTCCAAATCCCTCTGCAAGCTTTGAAAACCTTCCTCACTGTCCACTACACCTCCAATCTTTGTTTCATCAGCAAATTTGCTGATCCAATTTGCCACATTCTCATCCAGATCATTGAGATAGATGACAAATAACAATGGACCCAGCACTGATCCCCGTGGCACATCACTAGTCACAGGCCTCCACTCAGAGTAACAATCCTCCACTACCACTCTCTGGCTTCTTCCATTGAGCCAATGTCTAATCCAATTTACTACCTCTCCATGTATACCTAGCGACTGAATCTTCCTAACTCACCTCCCATGCGAGACCTTGCCAAAGGCCTTACTGAAGTCCATGTATACAACATTCACTGCCTTCCCTTCATCCACTTTCCTGGTAACTTCCTCGATAAATTCTAATATATTGGTTAAACATGATCTACCACGCACAAAGCCATACTGACTTTTTCTAATAAGTCCCTGTCTATCCAAATACCTGGAGATCCTATCTCTTAGTATTCCTTCCGATAATTTACCTACTACCGATGTCAAACATATCGGCCTATAATTTCACGGCTTACTTTTTGAGCCTTTTTTAAACAACGGAACTACATGAGCTATCCTCCAATCCTCTGGCACCCGATCCGTGGATATCGACATAATATTTATGCCAGGGCCTCTGCAATTTTAACATTAGTCTCCTTCAAGGTCCGAGGGAATACACAGTCAGGTCCTTGGGATTTATCTACTCTGATTTGCCTCAAGACAGCAAACACCTCCTCCTCTTTAATCAGTATAAGTTCCATGACCTCCCTACTTGTTTGCCTTGTTTCCATAGACTCCATTCTAGTTTCCTTAGTAAATACAGATACAAAATACCCATTTAATATCTCTCCCATTTCTTCCAGTTCCACACATAACCGACCACTCTGATCTTCAAGAGCATCAATTTTATCCCTTATTATCCTTTTGCTCTTAACATACCTGTAGAAGTTCTTAAAATTATCGTTCACCCTGATTGCCAAAGCAACCTTATGTCCTCTTTTAGCCCTCCTGATTTCTTTCTTAAGTATTTTCTTACACTTTTTATACTCCTCAAGCATCTTATTTCCTCCTTGTTGCCGGTACATGTTATACATCTCTCTCTTCTTCTTTATCAGAGTTCCAATATCCCTCGATAGCCAAGGCTCCTTATTCTTATTCATTTTGCCTTTAACCCTGACAGGAACATACAAACTCTGCACTCTCAAAATTTCTCCTTTGAAGGTCTCCCACTTACCAATCACATTCTTGCCAGAGAACAACCTGTCCCAATCTACGATTTTTTAGATCCCTTCTCATTTCTTCAAATTTGGCCCTTTTCAGGTTTAGAATGTCAACCCGAGGACCAGATCTATCTTTATCCATGATCAAGTTGAAACTAATGACGTTGTGATCACTGGAACGAAAGTGTTCCCCTAAACAGACTTCCGTCACCTGCCCGAACTCATTTCCTAATAGGAGATCTAATATTGCATCCTCCCTAGTTGGTACATCTATACATTGATTTAGAAAACTTTCCTGAACACATTTTACAAACTCTAACCCATCTAGACGTTTAACAGCATGGGAGTCCCAATCAATGTGTGGAAAATTAAAATCCTCTACAATCACAGATTTCTGTCTCCTGCAGTTGTCTGCTATCTCTTTGCAGATTTGCCCCTCCAATTCTCGCTGACTATTGGGTAGTCCATAATACAACCCTATTAATGTGGTCATATCTTCCTGTTTCTCAGCTCCACCCATATGGCCTCAGTAGACAAGCCATCTAATCTGTCCTGCCGAAGCACTGCTGTAATATTTTCCCTGACTAGCAAAGCCACCACCCACCCTTCATCCCTCTGTCTCTATCACGTCTGAAACATTGGAACCCTGGAACACTGAGCTGCCAGTCCTGCCCCTCCTGTAGCCAAGTTTCAGTAATGGCTATGATGTCATAATTCCATGTGTCAATCCAGGCCCTCAGCTCGTCTGCCTTTCCCACAATACTCCACGCTTTGAAATATACACACCTCAGAAGATTATTACCACCACACACAACCTTGCTATTTGTGACTTTGCATGAACTACCAACATCATTTATTTTTACCCCCGTTCCACTACCCACTCTGGCACTCTGGTTCTCATCTAGTTTAAACCATCCCCAATAACACTAGCAAACCTCCCTGCAAGTATATTGGTGCCCTTGTAGTTCAGGTGTAACCCGTCTCTCTTGTACAGGTCCCACCTGCCCCTGAAGAGGTCCCGATGATCTAGAAATCTGAAACCCTGCCCCCTACACCAGTTTCTCAGCCACGTGTTCATCTGCCAGAGCATCGCACTCTTACCCTCACTGGCACGTGGCACAGGCAGCAATCCGGAGATTACTACCCTCTATGTCCTGTTTTTCAAGCTCTCTGTACTCACTCTTCAGGACATCCTGACTCTTTCTACCTATGTCATTGGTACCGATGTGTACCACGACATCTGGCTGATCACCCTCCCACCTCAGAATGCTGTGCAGGCGATCAGAGACATCCCTGACCATGGCACCCGGGAGGCAACAAACCATCCGGGAGTCTCTGTCACAACCACAGTATCTCCTGTCTGTACCCCTGACTATGGAGTCCCCTATCACTACCGCTCTCCTCTTCCTCCTCCCTCCGTTCTGCACTGCAGAACCAGACTCAGTGCCAGAGATCCGGCTGCCGCAGCTTATCCCAGGTAAGCCATCCTCCACCCCCCCCCCCACCCCCGCAACAGTATCCAAATTGGTATACCTATTTTTGAGGGGAATGGTCACAGAAGAACCCTGCATTAACTGCCCTTTCCCCTTCGCTCGCCTGACGGTAACCCAATTACCTGTGCCCTGTTCCTTAGGTTTAACTACCTCCCGGAAGCTACTATCTATAAACTGCTCAGTCTCCCGAATGATCCGGAGGTCATCCAGCTCCTGCTCCAGTTCCCTAATGCGGTCTGTTAGGAGCTGCAGCTGGATGTACTTTTTGCAGGTATCATTGTCAGGGACACTGGATGTCTCCCTGACTTCCCACATCCCGCAAGAGGAGCATTCCGACATCCTGCCTGGCATATTCTCTAGTCTGAACAAAAGAAAAGAAAATCAGAAAAACAGATGGTTGTGAACGTTTGGGATGGGCTCCTAAATACTAACGATTTTCTATAGGGGCACAATTTTGTGCATCCTGACAGGCTGCATCACTGCCTGGTATGGGAACTGTACTTCTCTCAATCGCAGGACTCTGCAGAGAGTGGTGCGGACAGCCCAGTGCATCTGTAGATGTGAACCTCCTACTATTCAGGTCATTTCGGAGATAGGGGGTAAAAAGTGCCCGAAGGATCATTCTGGACCCAAGTCTCACCAACCACAAACTGTTCCAGCTGCTACCATCCGGGAAATGGTACCGCAGCGTAAAAGCCAGGACCAACAGGCTCCGTGACAGCTTCTTCCACCAGGCCATCAGACTGATTAATTCACGCTGATACAATTCTATTTCCACAATTGTATACATAAATACAGACTCACTTTACTGTAATCGTGCTGCTGGCGCAGAAAAACAATTTTCACGACATGTGTCCATGATATTAACCCTGATCCTGAAAATTTTTATCTGGCTGTTGTCTCATTTTTTTAGATCGGTTATTCATCATCCTCATACTGTCCTCGTTCATATCAATCCAAGTGCACTCCAGTGCACATGGGGTTTTCCAGAAATTGCTATTTTATTTCTTATTGTTTTGCATATTTTCCAGATCTGTTTCAGACCAGGATATTTTACCAAAATTATACGTCAATATGGGCACAGTGAGTGTTTACTACCTTCGTTATATTTTTACTGTTCAGTTCTGCTTGGCAGATTTTCCTGATCCTTGATGTAAATTCAAAGTTTGTTCAGCCTTGCAGTAAATTCAGATTTTCTTCAGCCTTGAAGTAAATTTTGTTGGAAGGTTTTCCTTTATCACACTATTATCTATTTTCTTTGCTTATTGATATCCTAAATATACGTTTCAAATTCTGTTACATTGCATCCCGATGCTCTGTTTGATATTCTACCGGCTCTATTGCACCTTTCTTTATGTTTAATCATGTTCTGTACTTTTCTAGTCTAAAGTTCATGCTTATATATTTGGAAATTAGTTCCATTATTTGAATTGTTTGTTTCAGCTTTACTGATGCAAGAGCAAATAATTTCAAATCATCAATGTATAGCTGTGTCAAGGTTTAATTCGTATTTTTTTCTGATGAGATACCTGATTTTTATCAGTTTCAGTAAATTATGAGTGGGCTTAAAGCTAGACAAAACCACAGTGGGCTTAGTGAGTCGCTCTGGAAAATCCCTCCATTTATTTTGATAATGGTCATTGTTCCTCTGTGGTTGTTAATAGGACGATTATTTTACGCGAATGTTTCATCAGTTGTAGAAATTTCACAAGTATTGTATGAATTTTATATATATTTGGAACTTTTCTAAAACACACGAGGAACAGAATCAGATGTGTTTTTTGATTGACAATATAACACTGGAAGTTTTCTGCTTTCCACAGGGTTTGAAATAGAATAATCTGTTATCTGTTGTTCAAACCCGAACGGTATTCTGTCTGCTCTCCTGTGAGTATATCGTGGTTATCTAAGTTGTTATTAGTTACGAGATGTACGATGCTGTAATTTTAGATATAAAATTGTCTTATTATTATTAAGAGCCAATAATAACATAGTAGGTGACCATTTAGTAATCTTATAAATGCAGAATAAAGCTGTCATTGAGGCTGGTGGTACATACCTTCAGCCTTTTATATGTTCTGACCTATGGGAGTATGACAGAGAGGATGTATGAGGTGGTTTGGGGTTCAGTAGCAAGGCGTTGGCTCGGGTTTGTGTCTTACCAGCTTGATTGAGTTCCTCCAGGAGGTGACAAAGGTGATGGATGAAGATATACATGGATATTGTCTACTTGTATATTGGTAGAATGTTTGACAAAGTCCCACATAGGAGGCTCATACAGAATATTAACATGCTTGAGAAATGTAGGGAACTGTCCTGGCTGCCGGGGACACAAACTGGGAGAAATTTCTTGGCTGGCGGGTGGTGAATCTGTGAAATTATTGTCATAGACGGCTGAGGAAGACACTTCATTGGATATATTTAAAATGCAGGTCGATATGTTCCTGATTAGGAAGAGTGTCGACGTTTACTGGGATAATGGGGTAGAGAGGAATTGAAGAGCAAATTCACTGAGCCGAATGGCTTAATTCTGCTACTAGGTCTTACGGTTTTAGGGCGCATCTGGAGTATTGTGTTCACTTCTGATTTTCCAGCTCTTGGAAGGATTGGAGAGGGTACAGAACAGGTTCATCAGGATGTTGCCTGGATTCGGTGACATGTGCTACAAGTAGAGGTTTGATAAACCTGGTTTGTTTATTCTGGAGTTAGAATAGAGATCTGACTGAGGTGTACAAGTTTGAGTGATAAGAGTCTGGGTCGACAGCCTGTATTTTGTTTATTTTTTACATATGACTGGTGTCTAATACCAGAGGGCATTTGGTTAAGGTGAGATGGGGTAGATTTACAGCAATAGTGGATAGTTTTTTAACAGAGTTGTGGGTGCCTGGAATTTACTGTCTGGGTCAACATGGCTTTGTGAGGGGAAGGTCGTGCCTCACGAGGCTAATTGAGTTTTTTGAAGAGGTAACAAAAAGCAATTGATGAAGGTACGGTAGTAGATGTGGTCTACATGGATTTTAGCAAGGCATTTGACAAGGTCCCTCACGAGAGACTCATCCAGAAAATCATGAGGCAAGGGATAAGTGGAACCTTGGCTGTTTGGATAAATAATTGGCTTACAGGAAGAAAGCAGAGGGTAGTAGTGGAAGGAAAGTATTCTGCCTGGAGGTCGGTGACTAGTGGAGTGCCGCAGGGATCTGTCCTGGGACCACTGCTATTTGTGATTTTTATATATGACCTGGATGCAGAGGTGGAAGAATGGGTGAGTAAATTTGTGGATGACATGAAGATTGGATGAGTTGTGGATGGAGCTGTAGGTTGTCGAAGGTTACAAGAGGATATAGACAGGGTGCAGATTTGCGCAGAAAAGTGGCAGATGGGGTTCAATCCGGATAAGTGTGAGGTGACGCATTTTGGAAGGACAAACCAGAATGCTGAGTACAAGTTTAATCGTTGGTTACTGAAGAGTGTGAATGAACAGAGGGACCTTTGGGTTCAAATCCATACATCCCTTAAGGTCGCTGCACGGGTTGATCGGATAGTTAAGAACTCCTATGGGATGCTAGGCTTCATTAATAGGGGGATTGAGTTCAAGAGTAGAGAAGCCAAGTTGCAAATCTACAAATCTCTGGTGAGACCGCACTTAGAGTATTGTGTTCAATTCTTCTCACCTCATTATAGGAAGGATGTGGAAGCTATGGAGAAGGTGCAGAGGAGATTTACCAGGATGTTGCCTGGTTTGGAGAACAAGTCATGTGAAGCAAGGTTAGCAGAGCTGGGACTTTTCTCTTTGGAGCGTAGAAGGATGAGAGGGCACTTGATAGAGGTCTAAAAAATTATGAGAGCCATAGATAGGGTGGATTGCTAGAACCTGTTTCCCAGGGCACCAATAGCAAACACTAGAGGACATATGTACAAAGTTAAGGGAGGGAAGTTTAGGGGAGACATCAGCGGTAAGTTTTTTACAAAGGGTTGTGGGTGCCTGGAACAACTTGCCAGGGATGGTGGTGGAGGCTAAAATATTAAGGGTATTTAAGAACCTCTTGGACAGGCACGTGGATGAAAGAAAGATAGAGGGTCACGGGGTAGTGTGGGTTTAGTACTCTTTTTAAAGGAATAGATGGGTCACCACAACATCCAGGGCGGAAGAGCCTGTCCTGTGCTGTAGTATTCTAGTGTCTAGAGTCTAGTGACGAGGGTCATGTCGGAGTCAACTATGTTATAGATGCTCCTAGTTATACATGATTGTGCAGGAAATGCAAGGAAATGGTCAATAATATAAGAAAGGATAACAAAGTATTTTTTCTCTTTCCCAGATATATAAAGAGTGAAAAAAGGGAGAGGGTCTATATCGGACCACTAGAAACTGCTGTTGTAGTTGCAGTAACGGGTGAAAAGAAAATGCCAGACAAACTCTGTGCAAGTCACTAGCAGAATTCCAAAAGGTAAAGAACATCAGCAAACAGAATTGCGTGTAGTGCTATTACAAAGGAAAAGGGGCTTGGAAGATGAAAGGTCTGAAGATAGAAAAGTCACCTGGACTGGGTCATACAGTGTATCAGGAGCCTGCCTAGGGTGTGTTGGGATTTCCAGAGCGTTAGGACCTGGAGTGAAGGCTTCAGCAGAACCAACAGCTGGATTAATAGAAAAATATATTGTAGAATAATCAGGCTGCGAAGAGAGATTCTTTGAATTGTTACTTGAATCCAGAGATCAGCGAATGATTAATGGCGAATTTTGATTCCCAGGTTTTGCCAAGTCACAGACTAACACTTGAGATGTGGTTTGAACTGTGCATTTGATCACTCACCGATCAGCTGAGTGGGTAATTCAGATAAACCTTGGCCGATGTTCATGTATTCCTGTGGATCAGGACCTGTTTAAATATAAAAAAAATCCATGGAAACAGAGCTAAAATAATTAAAATAACTAAAATGTTTATCTCAATGTGCCTTTGTGTTCAGTGCGTGGTTTTAACATACCGTGTTCCTGTATTTCCCTCAGTATTCTGTCCAACTTCGGTAACTCAGTCCTCCACGTCAGAAAGGATTCCCACATCGCCCTCCGGGCCCGGGAGCCTTTGCCATTCACCAAACTGAGGAAGAGTCTGGAACTCTCTGTCCGGTTTCCCTTCTCTGTCAGTTCAGTGACTTTCTACAAAAGGAAACAATGGACTTATTGTGGAGCAGACAGACAGACATGGAGAATGTGCAGGAAAGTATCTGTTCATGGCCCCGGGTAGCTTCAGAACAGATGCAGTCACTGGGCTGTTGCCTCATCCTCTCTGGGTTCAGTCATTAACAGAGAAACAGTAACTGAAGGAAATTCTAAATCAATAGTGTGTAAGTGTAACCCCTGGGTCGCCTCAGGCATCGCTCAAACTCGTTCTAGTCTAGGGGGAGCAGCCTTCGGCCCCGCCAAATTGGGTAATCAGCTGGTGTGGATGCTGTGTGATGTCCCCGCCTCGCTCAAAAAACAGACAGTACACCTTATGCGATTAAATGAGTACAATTTATAAAGATTACTATAACTAAGCGATTACTAACGATACAGTATATATGAATAAGAGAGAAAAAAAGAAAAGGCGCCAAACTTATCAAAGTCCAAACCACTTCGTGCACAACCGTTGGAGCTCAATTACTGAAGTCTTTTGGCCACCATTCGATCCCCTCCGACTTCCTCGACCCGCCTCCTGGGACCCCCACGGTGGTCGACCAGTCGCTCCACACTCCTCTGTCTCCGTCTCCTCTCATCACCGAAAACCTTGGGCCGGGGACCGTCGCCCAGCTTCCAGCATCCCGTCCTCTCTCTCTCACTCCATCGCCCCGACTCCCCAAAATCCCCGCCAACAATCAGTTTACAGTCCCAAACAAGCTTCCAGCACTTATCATAACAAAGACGCTAGCATTCCTACTATTAACACAGGCGCCATTTTGATTACATACACAGTAACAAAGAAAAAGAAAAAATCCCCCGTTACATAAGAATAAGGATTTACTGACACCCTGCAGTAGAAGCAATGTGATTAATTTCCTTGATCTGTCAATGTGCAGCATTACATCAACAAGATGTGACAACAAGAACGGAAGAGAGGGGAGAGAGAGAGCAAAAACAAATGGATGGCGGGCATCACTGAATCGTGGCTGACAAAAATTTATAGTTGGGTGCTTAAATCCAAGGATAAATATTGAATCGAAAGGATACGCAGGTAGGTGAAAGTGTTGGGTCGAAACTGCTGTCATTAAAAATGAAAAGTCCTGAGAAAGAGGTGATGTCGGATTAGACGATGTGGATGTTAAGAAACTGCGTAGATAAAATGACCCTGGTGGAAATTATATACAGGCATGTTAACAGTAGCCAGGATGTGGGCTACAAATTACAACGGGGGAGAGGAGAGGCATAGAAAAAGGTCAATGCTAAAATTGACACGGGAAGTTTCAATATCCAGGTAGCTTTGGAAAATGAGGTCGGTGCTGAATCCCAAGTGAGGGAATTTATAGAATGCCTATGAGATGGCTTTTGAGAGAAGCCTATGGTTGAGCCCACTATAGGAAAGGCGGATCTGGATTCTGTGTTGCAAATTGAACCAGATTTGATTAGGGAGCTTCAGCTAAATAAACTCTTAAGAGGCAGTGATCATAAAATAGCAGAACTCAGCCAGCAGTTTGAAAGGGAGAAAGTAAAGTTAGAGGTATCAGTGCTACAGTAGAATAAAGGAATTACCTCGGCATGAGAGAGGAGCTGGGCAATAATAAATTCGAAAATGACACTAACAGGGACAATGGCAGAGCAGGAATGGCTGAAGTTTCTCGGAGGACAAATGATCACAAAGATGAAGAATTATTCTACAGGGAGGATGATCAACCGTGGCTGACGAGGTAGTCAAAGCAGCACAAAAGCAATGGAGAGGGCACAGAATATTACAAAATATAGTAGAAAGCTGGAGGACTGGGATGTTTCTACAAACCAACCGAAGGCAATTAAAAAGTCGTAAATAGAGAAAATATGAAATATGAAGGTAGGCTAGAGAATAATGTAAAATAGCTTACCAAAACGTCCGTCTGATATATGAAGATTGAAAGAGAGGAGAGCGGATATTGGGTTGCTTGAAAATGACAGTGGAGCGGTACTGTCAGGGGACAAGGAAATGCCGGAAGGTATTGGTCGGCATTTTGCGTCAGTCCTCACTGTAAAAACACTAGAACGTGCCAGATATTTGAGAATGTCCGGTGGCAGAAGTGAGTGTATTTGCAATTATTGCGGAGAAGGCGTTTGGGAAGCTGAAAGTTCTGAAGATAGATGAGTCCAGATCAACTCACCCGATAGCTTCTGAAGGAGGAGGCTGAAGAGATTGTGGAGACATTAGTAATGATCGCTCAAGAATCACTAGATTTTGGAATGGTTCCGGAGGACTGATCATTTTAAACTATAGACCAGTTAGTCTGATCAGCGTTTAGGAAGATGTCAGCAGTCGGTAATTGAGGATAAGGTTTCCGGGTATTCGGACGCACATGATAAGAAAAAGACCAACATCCATGGAAGGGAATCTTGCCTGACAGAACTGTTGGAATTTTTTGAGAGAACAGCATATGCTGGGTCGACAACAGAGAGTTAGTGCAAGTTGTTTACTTGGACTTCCCGAGGACCTTTGACCAGGTGTCCCACATGGACCGATGAAAAAATGGACACATCAGTGGCAATTGGAATGTAGTATAGTGAGGTACATGGCCATATACTTTAGCAGAAATAATGAAGACGTAGACTATTTTTGAATCTGGGAGAAAATTCAGAAATCGGAGTTGTAAAGAGTCTCTGGAGACCTGGTGCAGGATTCCGTGCAGTTTGAGTCGGTGTTCGGAAAGGCAAATACAATGCCAGCATTCACTTCGAGAGGATCAGAATATAAGAACAAGCACTGGCCAGACCGCACTCGCATATTTTGATCCCCTGATCAGAGAAAATATGTGATGGCGTTGTGAAAAATCCAGAGAGGAATCTAAACGAACAGAACCAGTGATCCTGGATGCACCTGTACTGGCCGGAGTGTGGAAGGATGAGGGGGAATCTAATTGTAACCTGTGGAATATCGAAAGGCATTGAGAGGGCGTGGAGATGATGTTTCTAATTGGCGGAGTCTAGAACCAGACGGAACAGCTTCAGATTAGAGGGACGTCCATTTGGAACAGAGATGAGCAGATTATTTAGCCGAGGAGTAGTGAATCTATAGAATTCATTGGCAGTGACAGCTGCGGAGACCAGGACATTGGGTATATTTAAAACAGAGTCTTGACTAGTCTGGTCAGCAAAGTTCACTGGGAGAAGGCAGGAGAATGGGGATGAGGGGGATAGTACATCACCCATGATGAAATGGCGGAGCAGAATCGATGGGCCTAATGGCCAATTGTGCTCTGATGCCGTATGGTCTTATGATGTGTAAAGACAAAAGAAGATTAAGAAATGTCAGTGCGGCTGTCTTATAATGGAGATGGTTACTGCCTGGCACTCATACCGTAAAATGGTAATGACTTCCTGAATGCAGGCATGGGTTTCCTGATTAACTGAGAAATTATGAATTAAACATTGAATAGTCTTCAAGCAACATACCCTATGATGGAATTAAGGTAACTGAATATGGATGGGCTGAGGACATCGCTCTGAGAAATAAGAGAGGCAGCGTTTAAGGGTAAGCACAACATTGTGGGCCGAAGGGCCTGTACCGTGCTGTACTGTTCTATGTTCTATTTTCTGTGTCCCGCATTTGAATGATTGATCTCCTAGAACAGTTACCAGTAGGGAATTGGAAAGGTTTTCCATAACACGATTAATGGACAACAATTATGGAACAAATCAGCATAATTCCCTGATGGTCCACTGCACTGTAAAATAATCCCTCAGTTTCACTGCTGCCAGGTCTGAGGAGTTACAGTTGTGAAAGAAATTTAACCAGTAAAGCAGACGTCTCCAGATGATGAATTTATAGATCAGCATCATATTTACAGATTACCTCTTGCCTTTGGATAATGCCTGTGTGATTCATTACAGACAGCGCCAATGAATCCCAACGAGAACAGAGTTACTCACGGGTGTAACACACTTGATTTTCTAATACCACTCATGGCTGAATAGGTCAGATCTAGGACAAGACAATCACTGTTTGTGAGCTCCAAGGAGAGTGACCTGAGATGGTGTGTCCCTGTCTCTCATTAGTCAGATATTCAGCAAGTTAGCAGTTTTTTTTTGTTTGCCCCTTCCCTTTCAGTAAATCCTATTGATCTTCTTCCCTTTCAGGACAACCTGTTGATTTTTTGGGATCATGAGATATCAGCTAGTCAGCAGATTTATTTTGTGCTTTCTTCTGCCCTTTTAGATCAAACTATTGATGCTTGTGGTCATAAGATATCAGCTTTGTGCATGATCTTTCACATCCAATCAATCTCAGAGTTTTTCGAGGAAGTTACCAGGAAAGTTGATGAAGGCAAGGTTGTGGATATTGTCTACAGGGACTTCAGCACGGTATTTGACAAGGTCCCGTACAGGAGGTCGGTCTAGAAGATTCAGTTGCTTAGCATTCAAGATAAAGTAGTAAACTGGATTAGACACTAACTTTTTTGAAAGAATCCGGAGTGTCACTATAGACTGTTGCATTTCTGATTGGCGCCTGTATCTCGTGCAGTGTCACTGGGATCGGTGCTGTGCCTGTTGTTGTTTGTCATCTATATCAATGATCTGGATGAAATTACGGTTAACAGCATCAGCAAATTTGCTGATGACTCCAACATTGGGAAGGTGCAGTGGACAAAAAGGACGACTACAAGAGCTTGCAGTGACGTCTGGACCAACCGGAGAATGCGCTTAAACGGGGCCGATGCAATTTAATGCAGACAGGTGCAAGGTGTAGCACTTTGGATGGACCAATCAGGGTAGATCTTACTGAGAGACCGGTAGAACAAAGTGATCTGGGAATACAGGTACATAAGCCATTGAAAGTGGCAGCAAATGTTGATAGGCTCTGAAAGAATGTTTCTTAGCGCATTAACCTTGGTAAATGAAAATATCGTGTACGATATGATGTTGTATAAGACGTTGGAGAGGCCTATGGAGAGACAGATGGAAATAAGTTTGAAACAGTACAGAAAAAACATTACAAGGATGTTACCTGGACTGGAAGACCTAAGTTATAAGAAAAGAGTGAACTGATTAGGACTTTATTCATTGGAACATGAAAGACTGAGCGGAGATTTGATAGAAGTGTACACAATTACATTGGGATATAGATAGGATAAATGCAAGCAGGCATTTTGTACTGAGGTAAAGAGGTACTACAACAAGAGATTTTCACTAAAGGCTGAAAGGTGAAAAGTTCAACGGGTACAAAGGTGAAACCGGTTTACTCAGAGGGTGGTGAGAGTGCGAAACTAGCTAGCAGGGCAAGTAGTGCAAGTGGTTAAAATAATTCTGAATAAATGCATGCGTAATGAGCGTATAGAGCGCCATGGCCCGGTGCAGGTCAATGGGAATAAGTAGATTCAGTAGTCTGGCATGGAATAGATGGGCCAAAAGGCCTGTTTCTGTACTGTACTTTGCTGTGACTATGACAAGTCAGAAACACATTGTTTGGGAACTCACGGAACCAAGACAAGCTGTGGTTAGCTGGTTTCCCTCCCTCAGGTACCGCAGTGAAGCCGGTTGGCCCAATTGACAGTTTAATACTCATCCTGGATTAATGAGATGAGGTGAAGCTACCCGACGGTTCAGCCAAGATTTGAAATTAGTTTCAGACCGAATGCCTTTTGGAAGTCCAGATATGCAGCCACTGCTCTTACTTCACACTGATAAATACAGCAGGTGATACAAGAAAAGGTGATGCTAAACCTGCAGTTCCCAGTGCTCCCCACCTTAACAACTGAAACCAGATCTGCGAGAGACGAGTCAGAGATCAAAGCCTCCATTCCCAAGTGGATCTCCTAAAACGTGCAGGAGATTAATGTTGATCACTATTCCCCCTGATACCAGCAGATCAGTGACAATACACGAACTGCACTCACCTCATTTTCTTCTCTACTGAAATGTCCCTCCTTTGTCAACATCCAACCCAGTCTCTCAACCTTTTCTTCAATTGCTTGTTTGAGTCTGTCTCTGTAGAACTTTGTCAGTTGGTACAGTCGATATTCCTCCCCCTGTGCCAGGAGGTCGGATATTGTAAACTCTGGCTCTGTGAATATAAAAAGGAAAATGTTGGCTTGAACTCAGATATCCCTCGTCTCCACCGCTCTCACCCAACTCAACAAAAAACCGTGTCTTGAACCTGCCTACAGATACAAAATTGGATTAATTCTCCATCTCCAACACCATCACACTGAGCACGGAGTCCCCCTACGGCTGTGTGCACAGACCACTGCTGTTCACTCTGCTGACCCACGACTGTGCTGCAACACACAGCAAGAACGAGGAGTCAGCTTACAGAGAGGAGGTGCAGCGGCTATCGGACTGGTGCAGAGCCAGCAGCCAGTCTCTGAATGTGAACAAAACAAATTTCTTGGTGTTCATCTAGCGGAGAATCTCACCTGGTCCCTCAACACCAGCTCCATAGCAAAGAAAGCCCAGCAGCGTCTCCACTTTCTGCGAAGGCTGAGGAAAGTCCATCTCCCACCCCCCCCATCCTCATCACATTCTACAGGGGTTGTATTGAGAGCATCCTGAGCAGCTGCATCACTGCCTGGTTCGGAAATTGCACCATCTCAGATCGCAAGCCCCTGCAGCGTATAGTGAGGTCAGCTGAGAAGACCATCGGGGTCTCTCTTCCCGCCATTACAGACATTTACACCACATGCTGCATCCGTAAAGCCAGCAGCATTATAAAGGATCCATGCACCCCTCATATAATCTCTTCTCCCTCCTGCCAACTGGGAAAATGCACCAAAGCATTCGGGCTCTCATGGCCGGACTATGTAACAGTTTCTTCCCCCAAGCTATCAGACTCCTCAATACCCAGTGCCTGACCTAACACTTTACTGCCCTATTGTCACGTATATTATTTATTGTAATGTCTGCACTGTTTTGTACACTTTATGCAGTCCTAGATAGGTGTGTAGTTTAGTGTAGTTGTGTTTTTTTTCTTTTCCTCTGATGTTTTTTTAAGTAGTTCAGTCTAGTTTTTGTAATGTGTCATGTAACACCATGGTCCTGAAAAGCGACTCATTTTTACTATGTACTGTATCAGCAGTTATGGTCGAAATGGCAATAAAAAAGTGACTTGACTTGACTTGAATCTAACACTTGCCTTAAAGCCTACCCAACAATGTTCTAGGCATTACGTAATAGAAGGACCACATTTAATATAAACCAGTCCATCCCCCATCCGACCCATTCACCTATTTAAATTTGGAAGGGCATAAACGTTGGGATTGTTGGTAATATTCGCTTCCCAGAGATACTCTCTCTATCCTGGCGAATACATTTCCCTTGATACACATCCCGGAAACACTCTCCTCATCTGGACAGCTGCATTTCCTCCAATTCACATCCTGGAAATCCTCAGAGCAGGTAGTACATTTCCTGTAGTGGGGTAACGGCTGCCCAGTGCACCACATGTACCACACCCACACATTTTCCCTCTCCTCTGACCAACCCTCCAACAAGGCCTCACCTTTACCCTCCACCCTGCCGCATTCTGTGAACACATCACCCTCATATTTCACTCACCCGCTCCTTCTTGGGGACTTGACAGTTCTGTCTTTAATGAGCTTCCGAGCCGACAGGCAGTTGCCTCACTTGTGCTGGTTCCAGGGTCCTGATCGGTGTCTCTGACGTCACTGTCTCTGGGCTGAATTTGCTCCTCCTCCTCTGCGGCCGGACCGCATTCCATTGGGACATCGCTCTCAATCTGACCCTGCTTTGGTATCTTGCTTCTCGTGTCCCAATCATCTTCCCTCGATGATCCGCCTGGTAAAAACCTCTTCAGAACGTTCCATACTAGTTTCAATTTTCCACATGAAATAAATAATGAATTGCACGTTATACAAGTATGATTTAGATCTGAGCAAAACTGATTCAGACTGCAATGGAGCTGAGACTCTGGCTGACCAGATTTGGAGTGGAACTGTGCTGGTTGATGTGAACCGTACATCCTGTCAGGTGATCATCCCGATAAGCCGGTGACTGGACACATTTACTCCCAGTAAAATAGCACGATAAGCACGGTAATATTAATCACAGCAGTTGAACGCACGGATGACCACGGGATCATAATGCACCGGTGTCTGGTGATCCTGGGAAATATCACTGTGATTATCTTCCACAGGTTAAAATCTCCCTCGGTTACTAACTGTCCAGTAGTCTGTGTCACACAAAGACCAACAACGGGATTACACATGGTCCAGTCTGCTGGATCACACATTCTCCAGTTGCTTTGTCACACGAGGGGCTGGAGACTGGACAAGGGGACTGGAGTTGCTTTCTCCAGTCCCCTTGGTCACAGACTGACCATTCCCTTGAGATGCACATTGTCCGGTCCCCTGGTTCGCAGGCTGACCATTCCCTTGAGACGCACGTCCTCCGGTCCCCTGGGTCGCAGGCTGACCATTCCCTTGAGATCTATGCAGACCTCTCCCCTGGTTCCCATCTTATCCCCCACCTGCTGATCATCATGTAACAACTATGCATGTCATTGGCAAAGTCTTGGTTATAGAGCTTTGTGTGTAGTTGCAGTTGCTAATCTATAGGATGGAGGTGATGAAGCTGGAAAGTGTGTAGTGAAGAATGAACACTACGGTACTGGGCTAGGGTGTTGTTTTTTTGTGTTATATGGTTGGGCTGGGGCAGCTTGCCCTGGAGCTCAGGAGCTTGAAGGGAAGCCTTACACACACACACACACACACACACACACACACACACACACACACACACACACACACACACACACACACACACACACACACACACACACACACACACACACACACACACACACACACACACACACACACACACACACACACACACAGTAATCAGGGGTGCAGATAGGGTAGATGGTCACAGTCTTTTTCCCCGTGTAGGGGAGTCTGAGACTCGAGGGCAGAGATTTAAAAGGGACCAAAGGGGCATTTTTCCACGTGGTGGCTGATGGGTATAAATTACATGCATCCAGATGAGGCCGCAAACACAAATACAATTACAGAATTGAGAACATGTGGGCAGGAAAAAGGGGAGAAGAAGTTTACGAGGGAAATTTGGGAAAACTGCAGGAAAATGGGACATTTAGATCAGCATGAATTATATGGGCCGAAGGGCCCGTTTCCAGGCTGGAGCATCGTTTTTATTCCAGCTGGAATCTCAGATTTGAGCACAATCACAATGTCTAGAGGTGACAGAGACATTTGGTCATTGGTTATGCGGGGTTTCCCAGCCAAGATCCTGGGAATTTAAATTCAGGTAGAAGATCATATCAAGAGGGAAATATTTAGAAACTCAGGTTCACCATTTCTCCACATCCCAGACATTCACTGGGGTATTAAAACTCCGAAGCAGATCACAAATGTATCTACAATGAGCTGCCTCCTGATCCTCAGCCATTCCCAGCACCGGCAATGATCTCCGCTCCGCTACAGAAAACAGATTTCGGTGACACCCCTCCTCCTTTGCGTAGCAGGCAAGAAAAACCAGGGGGGAGTTGGTAGCTTTCCTTCCAAAACCTGAAATGCTGTGTTAGCATAGAATCTCGGAAGTCCCGGAAATGCTCCTATCATCTGCTTCTGAATTTTATAAATGAAAGTTGAGGATGTCTTACATATCAGGGCCTGTCTGGAGGTGAAACGGACCCTGACCGTGAACATTCACATAAACGACAATTTTGCTGTCACATTCCTGTCTGTGTTTCACTCACGACCACATGATTCAGGAGCCCCTGCTCCTTTCACTCAGCTGAAGCTTTGTATGATGAGCGGAGTGATTCGACCATTACCGGTGTCAGATCCCTGCGCTGGAACTGTTGGGTTGATCAATTACTCAAGGCCGCTTTACCAGTGGGATAAATGACACTGCTTGATGAAACTTTTCTATGCCCTGTTAACACCTCTGTCAGTTTTTTTTCATCTGATCTATTGTGTACAAACGCGACAAAAGTTTAATTCAAAGATCCCTGTGATCATACCTTTGTCCATTCTGACGGTTGTTGATTGTCGTCGTCTTGTTTACACTTTGGTCGCTCTGCAGGACAGCTCCACCTGCTGGTGAGGCTCTAAATTTCACAACAAGCAGACAGTGAGTCAGAGAGTACGACTACTTTGCAGATATGACAGTATTTCCTAGCATTTGGCATGGGGACCAAACATTCCCTGTTAGTAACCACTTCCACACCATATCTGTCCACTGACACCTGGCGCATCTACTGACAGAGTCACAGAGCAATAAAATCCAAATTCAGAGCGTTCAGCCCCACGAGACAATGCCAACCACAGTGCCCACTGAGATGGTCACAATTTCCTGTAATGGGGCCATCTCCCTTCTGGCCTCTTCACTCCACCTACACACCCCAACTGCTTTTTGAATTATGCAACTGCACTTGCCTCATCCACTTCCTCTGGCTGTTTCCTCCACATGATCCCCAACATCTGCATGAATCCGCTGCTGATCAGATTGGGTTTGCAATCTCTTTACCAGCCCCTGTCCATTTAGATCCCCTAGATGTTACGATAATCTTCTCTGTGAACAGCAACTACTAATGTTGTGCATTCTGCGAACTTACCTGTCAAGTGATCCTTGTGCAACTGCATCCAAATCATTGCTATAAAATAACGAATATCAAAGGTCCCAATTTGAAGCCTCACGGCACATCGCTAATTACTCGCCTCCATTGCGAGGAGAAACCTTCAACCAGCACTCTTTGCTTGCTACCTTGAAGCTAATTTTGAATACATCCAATTTGCTCTCTCCGGACAGCATGGGACCTGATCATCGAGACCAAGCTGCCACGTGACACCTTGTCAAAGGCTTTACTGAGGTCGCATGCACAACATCCATGGGAACATAACTTTGAATTTCCACCTCTGCTTAATGTCACGTTGGCAGGTTCTGACAATTTGATTAGCAGAAAAGTACTTGATGAGGCCAAGGTATGTCAATGTAAATTATGGGTTGACATGTGCTAGTTAGGACTGAATAAAATGCAGTGTTGGGATATTTTGCTTTATAAATGGTCTGTTCTCAGCAGACGCCTACGCGACGATATATTCGAGGGTAGGTATATCACTGCAGATTGCAATAGCCAATGGGATCAAGGGCATGTTGCTGCAGTTCATGGTAATTCCACATTTCTACAATCACTACAACACGACACACTTGGGGCTTCTTATAAAGGGAGGAAATTGTCAACGCATTTTAAGATGATTATAACGTAACAAGGAAACATTAGAACTAACCAAAAGCTACTTCAGATGATGCAGGACCTTCAAATGAGCAAACACTCAGAGAATGTGATTGACCGTAAAGAGCTGGGCTTCTGAAAGCACATTACCAGACCTGGAGTGATTGCAATTGGGTCTGACCGAGGCATTCCACCTATTTCGTACCTTCCTTTGTAAAGATATGTAATGTTTACAGGACCAGTGTTCGAGTGAATGAGACTCACCAAACTTTCTCCTGACTGAATCAATGAAAACTCTGAGTCAGAGGGTTCTCTTCAGTTGGTACTCTCAGTCCTCGGGCTGGTTCACTTGTCGCTGTTCCCTCGTTCTCAGTCGTGGCTTCTTTGCAGCTGTGGACTTTTCTTCCAATAAATCTCTCACCGCAGGTCTAACTTTAACCAGAGAGATAATGAAGCACATTAACAAGACAAAGGAGAAAAAAATATTTCTGCTCAATTTTTTCAAAAGCGAATCTCACTGAAATTTAAACGCTGAAGACAAATAAAAGAATCTCATGGAACAAATCTGTAATTGTCCCTCACACGTCACAAATCCTGATACGGGATATGAAGGACTCATCAGTCAGTCATGATAAGATATCAGAGCAGACTGAAGTGATTCAGTCCATCGAGTCTCCTCCATCATTCAATCATGGCTGATTTTTTTTTCGCCCCAATGCCATATTCTTGCGTCCTCTTATAAAGTGCTGGAAACTACGTTCGTCGGAGCATTTTGGTTATGCAGACGCGCAGTTTAGAGGGAACAGTGACGGGTCTCTCTCTCCAGATTATCCCCACCTTATAACAGTGTTTTGTCCACTGCCTTGCCAGCGACAGGCTGTTGTTACAAACATGCAAATCGTCAATAATCAGGCCCAGATCTCATCCGTGTTCATATTTGAGATGGGTGAGGGTTTGCCTAAATGGGAAATGCACTAAACGGCCTCTTTGTTAAGTACAACTCTATACCAGCTCATTAATATGAATCTGTTAATCATCTGCCTGCAACTCAAAGCACAAACACATGCAGATATGGTCAACGGGTTCAGTTGTTATTCAGGCCAAACATCTGAAGAGGAAATAAATATGATGTAAGTGACGTTGACCGTGGAGTGATGGCTGGTGCCAGACCGGGTGGTCTGAGTGTTACTGAAACTGATCAGCAGCTTGGATTCTCAAGTATAAATCTCTCGGTTTACTGAGAATGGTCCGGAATCAAACCAAAGGAAAATCCAGTGAACAGCGGTTCTAAAGGCTCCGTTAATGAGAGAACTCAGTGAGATTGGGCAGACTGATTAAATCCGACAGGAAAGCGGCAAGAACTCAAATAACCAAGCACTACGACAGCGGAGTGCAGGAGGGCGTCACTGAGCACCGAACATAGAATTTGGACGGGGTACAGCCGCAGTAAACCCCGAGCATTCACTCAGTGTCACATCATTAGGAACAGGGGTACATAAAAACGTACCCCCTGAGTGTAGACTTCCATACTTTTATCAACTGTCAATGAGATTTATTACAGGAATTTTTATCCTAAATATCACTGCCAGATATATAAAGTCTTTGTTAAAAAAAAACACACAAACAGAATAAAACACACATATTCGTTAATCAGAATCAGACTTTAATCGCCAAGTACCTATGCACATACAAGGAATTTACATCCGGCAGATGTTGTCTCTCTGCTCATAACAATAATAATGATAAATATAAATGAAAATATAGATTATACATACAGGTAGTGCAATCCAAGTAATTGTTAGCCGACAGTTAACCGGCAGTTAACTGTTCAGCAAAGTGACCGCAGTAGGGAAAAAACTTCTCCAGTGACTATTAGTCTTAGTCTGGAGGGATCTGAAGCGCCTACCTTACGGAAGCAGATCAAACAGTCCGTGCGGAGGATGGGAGGAGTCCTTTATGATGTTCCCCGCCCTCTTCTTCAACCTGGAAGAGTACAGGTCCACAATAGAGGGCAGGGAGGCTCCAATAATGCGCTCGGCAGTCCTCACTGTGCGCTGTAGTCTGGTTCTATCCTGCTTGGTGGCGGCTCCAAACCACACAATGATGGAGGTGTACAGGACAGACTCAATGACTGCAGTGTAGAACTGCAGCAGCAATTCCTGAGGCAGACTGTATTTCCTCAAGAGCCGCAGGAAATACATCCGCTGCTGGGCCTTCTTCAGGATGGAGCTGATGTTCTGCTCCCACTTCAGATCCTGAGAGATGGTGGTTCCCAGGAACCTGAAGTTCTCCACGGTGGACACAGGGCTGCTGAGGACTGTGAGGGGAGACATAGCGGAGGGATGTCTCCTGAAATCCACTATCATCTCCTTTGTCTTGAGCGTGTTCAGCTCCAGATTGTTCCGACTGCACCAGAGCGCCAGTTGGTCCACCTGCTGTTGATATGCAGACTCATCACTATTCTGGATGAGTCCGATGACGGTAGTGGCGTCTGCAAACTTCAAAAGCTTCACATAGGGGTTGGAGGAGGTGCAGTCATTGGTGTAGAGGGAGAACAGCAGTGGAGAGAGGACACACCCCTGGGGGGCGCCGGTGTTGGTGATTCGAATATCCGAGGTGACCTGTCCCATCCTTACCTGCTGACTTCTGTTGGTCAGGAAGCTGTAAATCCAATCGCAGAGGTCAGGTGGCACAGTAAGGTGAGACAATTTGGAGCAGAGGGTATGAGGGACGATGGTGTTAAACGCCGAACTGAAATCCACAAACAGCATCCGAGCATAGGTCTCAGGACGATCCAGATGTTGCAGGATATAGTGGAGTCACAGGTTGACTGCATCGTCTACTGACCTATTTGCCCAGTAGGCAAACTGCAGGGGATCCAGCAGGCTGCTGGTGAGGGTCTTCAGGTGGTTCAACACCAAACGTTCAAAGGATTTCATGACTACAGATGTCAGTGCGACAGGTCTGTAGTCGTTCAGTCCTGTGATGGTGGGTTTCTTGGGGACCGGGATGATGATAGAGCGCTTGAAGCAAGTCGGAACCTCACTCAGCTCCAGAGATCTGTTAAAGAGCTGAGTGAAGATGGGAGCCAGCTGATCAGCACAGGCTCGTAGACAGGAGGGGGAGACCCCATCTGGGCCTGGAGATTTTCGGGTCTTAAGTCGCTGGAACAGTCGACATACTTCTCCTTCGCTGATTCTAAGCTGTGATCCAGGGGGGCTGGGCAGAGATGGTGGGGAGGTGATTGCAGTGATTGGGGGATGAGTGCCAGTGAGTGATGGTCGAGGGAAGGCAGGAAGAGAGACCGAAGAGGGGGGAGGGACAGGTGTAAGATGGACCCTCTCAAATCTACAGTAAAAGGTATTAAGGTCGTCAGCCAAAGCTTTGTTAACCTCAGCAGGGGGGGGGGGGGGGCAGGGCGTCTCCTGTAGCCAGTGACCTCCTACAGGCCTCTCCACACCGACAATGAGTCGTTAGCTGAGAAATTATTCCTCAACTATTCGGAGTAGAACCGCTTGGCCACTCTGATTTCTCTGGTCAGTGCATTTCTGGCCAGCCTGTACAGGGCCCTATTCCCACTCCTGTGGGCGTCCTCCTTAGCTTGGCGAAAATGTCTGAGTTTGGGGGTAAACCATGGCTTATTGTTGGCGAAGGTCCGGAAAGTTTTTGTGGGTACACATGCATCCTCACAAAAACTGATGTAGGATGTCACAGTATCTGTCAGTTCATGTATATTGGTGGCTGCAGCTTCAAAGACACCCCAGTCAGTGGTGTCAAAGCAGTCCTGAAGTTGCTGTTTCACCTCACTGGTCCATTTCTTCACTGTCCTCACCACAGGCTTAGCAGATTTAAGTCTCTGCCTATAGGCTGGGATGAGGTAGATCAGACAGTGGTCAGAGAGTCCTAAGGCTGCACGGGGAATAGAACGGTAAGCATTACTTAGGATAGTATAACAGTGGTCCAGAGTGTTACTGTCCCTGGTGGGGCAGTTAACATGTTGTCTGTATTTCGGGAGTTCGTAATTCAGTCTAGCTCTGTTGATCAACAGCGAATCTGTGTGTTCCCGTTCTAAACGCATAATATGATCAGCCAGCCGCCGAACGGCCTCGCTCACGTTGGCCTGAGGTGGAACATAAACACCAACAAGGATAAATGAGGAAAACTCTCGCGGAGAATAGAAAGGCTTACAGTTCAGAACGAGAAACTCCAGGTTCGTGTCGCAGTGTCTGTGAAGAACCTTAACGTCAGTGCACCAGCCTTCATGGATGTAAAAGCAGATTCCACCACCCCTTGATTTCCCCGATAACTCCGTGACGCGGTCCGCTCGCAGCAGCTGGAAGCCGGAGACGTGCAGACCTCCGTCCGGAACGGAATCACTGAGCCACGCTTCAGTGAAACAAAGAGCCGCAGAATTCGCAAAGTCTCTGCTGGTTCTGGTCAGAAGAAGCAGCTCGTCCATCTTATTAGGAAGAGAGCGAACGTTGGCGAGGTGTATCGCTGGGAGCGCGGAGCGGAATCCCCGCAGTCTCAGTTTAACAAGCACACTGGCTCTCTTCCCTCGTTTACGACTCTTCCATAATCGATACAGAACCGCTGCTCCACCGACCAAGATCTCAGAAAAACTATTCGGGTCAGAGTGGAAAGTTGGAAGGTAGTTGTTAATGATCTGCCTGGTGTTCAGGAGCTCATCCCTGCTGAATATGACTGGATCCGCTTGAACAAAAACAATAAAAAGACACAAAAACACACAAAAGGCCAGAGAGCTCGGCACCGAGGCCGCCATCTGCGGCGCCATTTTGAAACATCCACGCAAACATTTTGAATCCACGCAACCCTAAGGACAATATTGAACTGATAGAAACAATAGCATTACTAGGGTGACCAGTGGGCGTAATAAAGCACCATAGCATTTCCCCTATGACCCTGTCCTTACCTGGTGCTGGACTCCTGATTCTGTTTCCAGCGAATCCGAACATCTGAATTTTATGGCCCTAACAGAATGTGAACACACCCTGAGCAATGTTCAGTTGATAACACGCTCATAAACCTGAACTTCAGCCTATTCAGCATGTAACGCCACACCTTGTTCCACAACGCTTGTGTTAAACCACATGAAAGCTTAATTTGCATGAACAAGTCACTCTTACAAGTTGTCTGAACCAGAATTAATACTACAGTGCAAGCGGTGCAGTAATTGCCTCTCTCCAGAATACTTGATCTGCTCTGGAGAGGAATCGCAACCCGCATCCTGGTCCGGCTGGATGGCGTCGTCACTTCAATTTATTGTACCAGTTAGGGCCAGTTTATTGTCAGATTATAAACTCCAGCGACAGCTCAGGGCAAAGATCGCTGTGGGTTTATTGCACAGAGACAGCAGAAGGAAGGGCGCTCTCAACTCTGATGGAATATTATGTATTTGGAATAATGTTCTCTTTTGAACAGGAGACATTCCTTTTCTCCAGATTTTACTGTGACCCCTCTGCCTGGAGCAGACTTCGAGGTCATCCTGTTTATAAAGAGCCATCTTTAACAGAGAGAGCAGCTGTCCCGAGATAACCATCTCCCAGAGATAACAACCGGTCAAAGTCAACAGCGAGATAAGGACGCCCTTCTCCTTCAGCTTATTGCTCACTGACGGGAAACAAGTTGCCACATCAGAGTAGCAATCATATGGAATTATCATCATATCCCGATGGCGAATTTGCCTGGCAACCCATTTACTTCACACATACATCCAACAGCATCGCATTTATTTTCCTCGTCAGAGAACGATGGGTAAAAACATTAATTTCACTGAGTTTCTTCTCTGTCAGAGTGTGCTGCTGGTATGTTGAATTAGTAACAGGACATTCACCCCCTCAGTCCTGTTCTGTCATTCTCTGTGATCACAGGGGATTGTGATCTCAGTGACACATCCCTGCGACAGTCTGCAACTCTTCACTCCCTTGCCTGTCAAGAATCCCTCTGCTGCGGAATTAAACTCACTGAAAATAATCACTGCTTCTCGTTTTCTTTGAGGAAGAGCATTCTAAACACACACAAGTTCCACCACATAGAGTGTGGAATTAGTAACAGGACATTCGCCCCGCCAGTCCTGTTCCGCCATTGTCTATGATCACAGGGGACTGTGATCTCAGTGACACATCCCTGCGACACTCTGCAAAACTTTACTCCCTTGCCTGTCCAGAATCTGTGCATTGCGGAATTTAAAACATTGAAAACACCAAACTCTGCTTCTCATTTCTTTGAAAGCAGTTCCATCTCATAAAAATAACCTCATCTATCTTCACCTGTTTCAGCTTCCCCTGGAACAGCAACTGATAGTATTGATACGGTAGAAAAACTAGAAATACTTGCTTATTGAAACACCATAACACAGCCCAGTACAGTCCCTGTTCTTACCTGGTGCTGGACTCCTGAGTCTGGTTTCAGTGAATCCGAGTGTCTGAATTTTATGTCTCTAACAGTAAGTGAACACACCCTGAGCAATGTTCAGTTGATAACACGCTCATAAACCAGAACTTCAGTCTGTTTAGCATGTAACGCCGCAGCTTGTTCCACAACGCTTGTGTTAAACCACACAAAGACTCACCTTGCTTGAATGAGTCTTTCTAACTTGTGGTCCGAACTAGAATTAATACTTCAGTGCGCGACATTTTACCACCTCCAGAGAGGAATCATAACCCGCATCCTGGTTCCGTTCGGTTGGTGCCGTCGCTTTGAGTTCTTGTTCACCTTGGGACCAGTTTATTGTCAGATTATAAACTCCAGCGACAGCTCAGGGCAAAGATCGCTGTGGGTTTATTGCACAGAGTGAGCAGAAGCAAGGGCGCTCTCCACTCTGATGAAATATTATGCATTTGGAATAATGTTCTCTTTTGATCAGCGGACATTCCCTTTCTCCAGATTTAATTGTGCCCCCTTAGCCTGGGCTTGCACTGATTTTAAGTTGGCCCATTTAAAAGCCATCTTTAACAGTTGTCCGCAGTTGTAAACTTCGGGTAATGGGCAATGGGGAGCGGCTGTGGCGAGATTGCTATCTCCCAGAGATAACAACCGGTCAAAGTCGACAGCAAGATATGGATGCCCTTCTCCTTCAGTGTGTTTTTCACTTACTGGAAGCAAATTGCAGGATCACAGCGCCATCATTTGCATTTTAGACCATTTCCCGCTGGTGAATTTGCTTGATATCGCATTTACTTTGCACGTACATGAATCGTTTTCAATCAGTGAGCGATGGAAAAACTCGAAACATTAAATTCACGGGGTCTCTTATTTGTCGGAGGTTCTTGCTGGCATATTCAATTAGTAGCAGGATATTCGGCTATTTTTATTTGAAGAAAGAACAAGCAGAGTTTTGAAATCAATGGCTTGTGGTGCCATCATCTTTAATTCAGCGTGTTCGGAGCGGTGGATCACACAGCACGGGAACAGCCTTTGGTGAGTCGTACTTGTTCTGACCATCCACTCACTGTCTACATTGGTCCCATTTATCAGCACTTGGTTCATAGCCGACTGTCTATCGGCAGTTTCAATTTTCATCAGGATTATTCCCTAGATCACGTGTTGAATGACGGATCAATATGAGGTACTAGCCAGTTCTCCCGGAGTTTGCTTGTGGCTAGGCTGGTCACAAGTATATTGGTCAAGGCCCCAGCAATCTCTTCACTCGCCTCTCTCTGTAACGTGGGGTATATCCCAACAGGGCCTGGAGACTTATACTCCTTAATGCATTCTAAGAGACCCAACACTGTCTCCTCCCTTACTTCAAAATGCCTGTGTATACTTGTACTCTCCGCACTGGTCTCCCTATCTTCCTTGTCTTTCTCCTTGGTAAATATTGATGTAAGTTACTCATTAAGGACCTCACACACATTCTCGAGGGCTCTGTTTGATTCGACCTTCCTGACCGTTACATACTTTTCCTTTTCCTGCTTGACTAAATTCATCACTTCTCACGATATTTAAGGTTCTCTGACGCTGCCAATCTTGTCACTCCGTCATACTGGAATATACCCGTCCTATACTCCGTGCAGTAAACACCCTCCACATGTCAGATGTGGACGCCAGTGTTACGAAGGATGAACAGCTCTGATGGGCAGAAGGGTGCAGAGTTGTCCATGCCCCCCCCCCCACTTTGGAGAATCACAAACCATTACTGTTGCTATGCTGCTAATGAGAGAGAGAGATGTAAGAGAAAGCATGCTGGAATTGGAACATCTGCTGCAGATAAGAGAGAGATAAAGCAGGGGAGTGAGACTTGTTGATCCACCATATTGTGACTTCTGAAAGACTTATGGCTTCTGAGAAGGTTGTTTACCTTGTACCATTCTGTTCATTAAAATTCCTCAGTGGACAGCCGGAGTGGGCTGGTTCGATGGACACAGCCATTCAAAATTGATGGACAACAGAGACACTGTGAGTAGGGATAAAAGTGAGGTCTGGGGAGACACCCTTCAGACACACCAGGAGACACACTATTGAGCACTGCTTGAGTGTTGGAACCCACGTGTATGTGTCGGGCATCGGAGTCCGAACAAAGGGATCGATCAGTTTCACTCACGGTGTTATAGCAGGGCCGGTGGGGGCTTATGTGTGTGTCCACTCATGCCAGAGTGACGAGTCCACCACAGAAGAAAGGTCTAGCTGAAGGACAGAGGGGTCATACCTGAATGGCCATAACACATCGACTTATCAAGAACGTAAAGGAAGGTTTGCCTGCCTGTAGCTGTTACATCTTGCTCTCTCTCTCTCTCTCTCTCTCCCTCCAACAATTACAACAGAACGACCAACATCTACCTCAGCACGTATGAACTGAACGGAACTTTATATTCACATATGACAATTCAATTTCCACTGGACATTGATAGAGCTTGTTTATTATTGATTATTATTATACCCACACTTTTAGGTTTAGTATTGCTAACGTGTATTATATATATATTTCGATTATTGATATTGATTTGTGTATTTTACTAATAAACACTGTTTGAAAATGGTACCACCAGACTCCAACGGATACTTCTTTTTCTGCTGGTTAGACACCCAGTTACGGGGTACGTAAAAAATTGGGGGCTCGTCCGGGATTTGATTTCAAATTTGGGGGTCCGGTGAATTGGGCTATTAGTCCATTATCTGATCTGGTTGCGTGGGTAATCAGACTGGAACCATAGGAGATGGAAATAGACAAATTTATAAAGAACCCGACTTTGGGGGCATTGGAGAATGCCAGGAAGGTGGAATTTGTGAGTGTTGCGAGACGATTAAATCTCTCGGCGCTGAAATCGGCGATGAGAAATTGGGAGATACAGAGGGCCATAGCCCAGCATTATATATCCAAGGCTGTGTTCGCGCTTGATGCATTGAACCTGTTCCCTGAGAAGAAACCAGTTGATGGGGCGGCTCAGTTAGAGATGGAGAAAATAAGGTTGTAGATGGAGAAGAGGAAGATGGAGTATGAGATCCTGCTGAAGGAGTTGGAGGCGAAAAGGGAGAAAGAAAGAGCTGAGTTGGTTGAGAAGGAGAAGAGGCAGCATGAACTTCAGATGAGGCAGCTGGAAGCAGAGGAGGAAGAAAGGAAGCTGAAAGGAGGATGGAGGAGGAAGAGAAACAACGGCAGTTCGAGAGGGAGAGATGGCAACATGTGGGTAACGGGGCAGACCGAGCGGAGAAGTTTAATGTTAGTAGGGAGTTTAGGTTAGTACCTCCATTCGAGGAGACGGACGTTGATAGTTACTTCTTGCATTTTGAAATGGTGGCCGTGAATCAGAAGTGGCCCAGAGATCAGTGGGTGGCGTTGTTACAAAGTGTATTAAAAGGAAAGGCTCAACGGGCATATGCGGCATTGTCCATGGAAGAGTCTGAGGATTATGAGGTAGTAAAACAGGGTATCCTTCGGGCCTACGAGTTGGTACCTGAAGCGTATAGACAAAAGTTCAGAGATTTAAAGATACTGTGGAATCTGACGTATACAGAGTTTGCCCATGAGAAGGGTGTGCTCTTGGATCGCTGGTGCGCTGCAGAAAGGGTGGAGGAGGATTTCTATCGTTTAAGAGAGTTAATTCTGATTGAAGAATTTAAAGGTTGTGTTTCGGATAATATCCGGACGTATCTGAACGAGAAGACGAATAAATCTATATCGGATTCGCAGATGAATATGCCCTAACCCACAAGACAAAGTTTCCCCCACATAAGAGTTACCAGAAAGGCAGTAGGGACGGTAGGGAAAGTCCACCGGCTAAGGTAGAGGATAAGCCGGGAGCTAGTGGTAAAGGTAAGGAGGAGGACAAGCAGGCTGGCAGGAAGGTTCCTAGCTTGACCTGTTATAATTGTGGAAAGGCTGGTCATATTGCATCTAAGTGCTTTGCTCCGAAGAAGGAGACATTGAGTCGATCAGCAGATCGATGAGGGAGGTCAAGGTGGATAGAGTACGAGAGGGCCGTCAGAAATTTATTTCGGAAGGGACGGTGTCTGTGAAAGAAGGAGAAACCCCAGTTCCAGTGAGAATCTGGAGGGATACTGGGGCTGACCAGTCAGTGATCCTAAGTAAGGTGCTAGATTTCGGTCCTGAAACTGGAGAGGTGGTATTAAGAGGCATGGGAAAAGGGACAGATTTAGCAGGTGGTGACATGTGTTCAACAGTGAAGCTGACAAGCAAGCCTGTGAGTGCTGAGGACCCGCCCCTAGATTCTAAGATCTATCCCGCATGCGCAATCACTGGCAGCATGTCGAGAAAGGCAGCTGAGAAAGAAGACAGTTTAAATGAGTCCACTGTTGATTTGGCTGAGACGTTTTTACCGACCCTGTACCAAGATGGGTTAGGGGATGGTAAAGCGGAGAATAGGGAGGTGAAAGAAGATAAAGGAGAGGAGGTAGATTTACCCTTAGCCAAGAGGGAATTATAGAGGCACAGAGTAAGGATGAGAAACAGATGAGGTCTAGGGTTGGACACGGATGATCTGTCTGGCTTGACAGAACTGTTTGAAGAAGTTGAAAAATTTAAATGTGTTCCCGATAATGAGATAAGGGCAGTCCTAGATGAAAAGGATGCCATTACTTTGAAGGAGTCTGCTGGGTTAGCAGATGAAGTTGCTTTAACCCGCAGGGTTGAGTTTACTCCGGATGGGAGTTGCCCAGAAAGTAACTGGGAGGATCAGGGGAACTTAGAATTTGAAAAGGGGACTGGTATTGGAAGCCTAGAAGAGGCAGATGTCCCGTTTGCTTGTCTTCAGGTTGTTGAAGTACCTGTGGAGTCACAGGATACTGAACCTAGAGTTGAAGCTCAGAAAAAGTCTGAGGTGTCTGATTTAGTTGAAAAGGAATGCACTCCTTTTGGATAAGATGGACTTGGTTTACTGAAGAAAGGATTAACGTTGGTACGAGTGGAAAGTGAGAATTCTCTGTTGTTTGTATTAGAAGGTGTGTTAAAAGTTACTGGGGAGATGAAAGCTGGTGATGTGAATATTATTGAAGGAGAAGGGAAAGGTGTTGTTCCTAAATTGAATAAAGAAAATTTAATGTCTGGATTGGTTTTAGAAGCAGTAACCAGGCTGAAGGAAAAATCGCTTGTTAACAAGGTGCCTGTGAATCAATTACAGTTTGTTTTGGAATTTGAAGGTAAACAACTCGCTGATGTTATTCAAGGATGTGATTTGGAGAGCCAGAACCAAAAGTGCTGTTTTGACAAAGAGGGATCACTTGCAGATGTTCAACTAAAAACTAATAGAATGAAGGGTCCTGAAGATAGAATTAATGACTTGCTTAAAAATAAAGAAGTGTGTGGAAGTTCAGAGAATGGGCTAAATTTGGAAAACATTGGTGATAAGATAAATCCTATGAAAGGAGTATGTGAAGGCCTATTCCACACTGGTGAGCAAGCTAACCATGTGAGAGTTAAGTGGAAAAGGGGTAAAGGTTGGCCATGTCTCTGGACCTGATGAAATTTCAGTGGAAATGATACAAGCCCCAGAAGATCTGGGCATGGATATTCATTTTGAAGAGTTTAATGGCATATATGAGTCTGGTGTATTGCCTGATGAACTCTTGAAATCAGTATTTATAATTCTGCCTAAAATTCCTGGAACTATTGACTGCGAAAATTATAGAACAATCAGTCTTATGAGTCACATAATAAAGATTTTGTTGATAATTGTTCTGAGTCGAATTAAAAACAAGTTAAGGCCAGAAACTTCTGAACTGCAATATGGGCTTATGGAGGATAGAGGAACAAGGAACGCAATTTTCATACTACGAATGCTTTCAGAAAGGGCAATTGAGTGTCAAAATGATGTCTTTTTATTTTTTATTGATTTCACTAAAGCATTCGACAAAGTGTAACGTGAAAAACTATTTCAAATTCTCACTTAACTAAACATTGACGGAAGGGACCAGTAACTTATTCAAAATTTATATTGGAATCAAACAGTGGCTGTAAAAATTGATGATAATATAAGCAGTTAGACTAAAATTCAAAGGGGAGTTAGAGATGCGTTGCCTCACCGGAATTATTTAATATCTATACTGAAATGATTCTCAGAGAAATAGAAGACCTAGATGGGATAAAAATTGGAGGTGTTTGCATCAACAATATAAGATATGCAGCCGATATCCCCCTAATAGCAAGTGCTGCAGAAGCCTTACAAATCCTCCTAGACAAATTAGTACAAACAAGTGCAGATTTTGGTCTAACTATCAACGGTAAAAAGAAAAACACATATATGGAAATATAAAAAGGGCAGGATACTCCCAACTGCCAATTGTCCATCGGTAACCAAGAGATTGAACAAAAGATCGGCTTTAATTACCTTGGTAGCTTTATATCACAAGATGCTAGAAGTAAAGTAGAAATAAAAAGAAGAATTGCCATTGCCAAAACCAACGTCCAAAAAATGAATAAAAACACAAAATGCTGGCAGGACTCAGCAGGCCAGACAGCATCTATGGAAGGAGGTAGTGACGACGTTTCGGGCCGAAACCCTTCATCATTCTACCTCCTCCCATAGATGCTGTCTGGTCTGCTGAGTTCTGCCAGCATTTTGTGTTTTTATTTATTTCCAGCATCCGCAGATTCACTCGTGTTTCCAAAAAATGAAACCCATTTTTACCAACAGACACATTTCTATGAAAACAAGGCTTAGGCTACTAAAGTGTTACATCTGGTCAATCTTGCTGTATGTTTCCGAAACATGGACTGTAACACCTGAACTCCAAAAAAACTTAGAAGCAACAGAAATGTGTTTTTTTTTTTGGAAGAATGCTGAAAATATCATACAGAGATAGGGTAACTAATGAGACGGTACTCCAACGTGCACATGCAAAAAGATCTTTAATGAGAACATTAAAAGAGAGGAAACTTAAATTCCTGGACCATGTCATCAGAAAGGGAGAAATAGAATGCCTTACATTGCAAGGCCCAATGCCTGGGAAACGCGGAAGAGGAAGACAAAGAAGAAAATATATGGAGACTGTGGAAGAACTAACAGATCTCAGTGTGCGGGATATCATTGACGCTGTGAGGAGTCATCGGATGTGGAGAGCCATGATCGCCCAAGCTTGTAACGCGCAAGGCACATGCAGAAGAAGTATCAATGTCAGTCTCATATGTCCAGACACTCCTGTGATTAACGTCACTTTATGGACAGACAATCAATCGTTTTAAACTATCATACTTTATGTATTGTGTTTTGTTTATTATTGTGGTCTCTATCATTATTTTTTTTCTGTCTTGCTTTGGATCCAGAGTATGAATTATTTTGTTCTCTTTTACACTTGTGTACTAGAATGACATCAAACATTTTTGAATCTTGAATCCTGGGGGAAATGCCACGACCAACCTCATTGTTTATATCCCATCTTGATTTCATGAACTCCTACAATGTCACCCTCATTCTCATCTGGACTAAAGATCCAGCTCAGCCAAATGCTTCCTATGACTCGGCCCTCTAGTCCAGGCAACATCTTCAGCAACCTCTCCAGCTTGATAATATATTTACTACAGTAGGGTGAACACAACGGTACGTAATACTCTGTGTAGCCATGGACATTCATATACAACTCAATGGCATGAATAGTAAATTACAGAGATCTCAACACTGACACTCACATCCTACTCGTCACAGGCCTCCATTCGTTAGAACCATCTACATTCATCCCCCTCTCCTTCTTGTTCTCCAGCCCGGTGTGAATCCACCTCGCCAGCCCCCTGTGAATCCCACGTGACCGAACCTCCCCGATCAGCTGCCATGCAGGATCTTGTTACAGACTTTACCAAAGTTCAGATGAACAACATCACTGCCCAACTTCACCTAACGCCCTGGTTCATTCTTAAATAATCTCCAAAATACTTGACAGATATGATATCCTATTGGACAGTGTTGACTGTAATTTCCCCATAACCAATGCCCAACCGCCCGGGATTTCAGCTTCACTGCAGACTGAGAAAATTCCGATCCCAGCTGCAGAATTACCAACCTGGACTGTAGCCCGTATACTGCCAACTCCATATCATCAGAGTCACCAGCCCAATATTATCACCCATACAAAGACGCCTTGGTGCCGGCAATTTGCCGTGGAGTTCCTGCCATTTCCGATTCACAAACTAAGGTGGAATTGGAACCTAATGACCCTCTGCCGGGGCCGGTGCTCAGGCTGGTTCCCCGGTCCGTATAGAGGATGCGGATACACTTCAGCCTGACCCCAGCAGCTAAACCGAGCACATTTGATCTCTATGTCATCGCTGTGTGGGATCTTGCACAGCAGAGCGGGCTGCCATGTTTCCTGCAGTGCAGCAGGAACAAAATGTAAAATTATAAAGTAGAAAATGCTGGGAGCTCAGTACATCAGACTACGTCTCTGAAAGGACAAATGGTGGAAGACCCAGTTCCAGAGCTGAGACTGTCCAAGATGCTGCCGATCTACTGAGAGTCTCCAATATTTTCCCTTCCTTACTTTAAATTTCCTGCAACTGTAATTTTTACTCCCTCTTCATTTTAATGCACAAATAGTAACAGATTGCCACCCTGAACTGTAAATGCCATCCCACCCCAAACAATTTATTAGTTCTGAGTTCATTCTGACCCTGGTGTAACACATCCCACACAGTCAATGCTCACAGCATCCTTTCCTCCCACTATCACTCTGTTACATTTGCTCCCGAGGCCACTGTCTCTACGCTGAGAGGCGGTGACCACAGAGCGATAAAAAAAATGTCCAACTCTTCTTGCAGCTCTGCTGGGCCGTTACCCTGGAAACGGAGGAAGTGGCTCACCGAAAATAACCGAAAAGGGAAATAACAAACTCAACATCGTATGCTGTGAGTATAATTTTGAAAAAGTTTAACACTGCAGCCATTTTGAAATGAAGAATCTAAAATTGTAAAGTCTGCTTTTAACATGCTGTATTCAATAATCCTCTGATAGTTCTGGCTAACAAAAAATGACAATAGTTAGCGATCAATAATATATTAACCTCTGCCGGAAATATATCCAGTGACAGCCCCAATCACCATCTGTTGCAACAAACTCCACAGATCGACCACTCTTTGGCTGGAGAAGTTTCTCTTAGTTTTAAAGGGAAGCTTGATTATTCCGAGGCTGTCCTCTCAGACCCCAGACTCTCCGTCTGATGGAAACAGCCTCCACGTGTCCACTGTCTCCAGGCTGTTCAGTATTCTGTGGGTTTAAATAAGATCCCGTCCACCTCTGTACTTCTGAACTCAATAGAGTACAAGCTCAGAGCCATCAAATGCTTGTCATACGAGCGGTGGTTGATACGTTCGTGGCCCAAGGTAGAAGGAGTCCATTTTAGAAAACCCAGCACGTTTATTTTTCAACATAGTCCCCGCCTACATTTACACGCTTAGTCCAGCGGTCGTGGAGCAAACGGATCCCTTCTTTGCAGAATTCGACAACTTGGACCTCCAGAGTTGGTCGACAGTAAGAGTGATTGATAAGTTAATGGCCTAAGGTTGAAGGAGACGAGTTATACAGCTCTCGTTACATGCACATTCAGATCAACTCTTTGAGTGATTATACATAAAGTTTGAAGTTAATAACTCATCTCCTTCCAGTACAGGCCACAGACCTATCAATCACCCTCGTACAGAAACCCTCTCATTCCTGAGAATACTCTTGTGAACCACGTGAGCCACAGTTGTACTGAACACATCAGCTTCATTTCCAACGATTGACAGACAGGAGACAATGAGGGGCGATTTCCAAACACAGTTTGAACACCAAACTTAGGGTCTATTTCTACTGTTGCAAACACGGTACAGCCCGTTTACTCACAGCCTCTCACTGTGAGGGATGGGATGGTAACTCATCCTCTCCTCGGTATAGCAGTCATTTCTTCCAAAGAAACTCCCGAAACAAACATCTGAGCCAGAACAGAAATACTGGCTCAACACCTCATAAACCTGGGCATCTTGAACCCCGGGTCCATTGTACTTGGATCTAAAACTGTGATTTCTCAGGACCTAACCTCACAGGGTCACACAGCTGAATCTGCCACTCACCGACCCCCGAATCCTCACACATCGTCCCCGCATCTCACACTGCGTGGTGTAATCAGAAATTTCCCCATAGCCAATGCCCAGCGCCCCGAGGCTTTTGATTCATTGTGAAAGGAGGAACATCCAGCCCCCATCTGTGGAAGTATTGACCTGGGTCAAATCCCCGATACTGACAGCTACATAGGCCCAGTGTTTCCCAGGGTTACAGCTCAAGCAGCAACTCGCCCAGGACTCCTTGTTGCCAGTAATATGCTGCAGTGTCTCGGCCATTCGGACTTCAAACACCAACGCTCCGACATCAACCTGTGTCAGAACGGGAACCTGATGAACCTCTGACTGGGCCAGAGATCGGGCTGGAAAACCTGGGCGCGGGGCAACAGCAGGCGGGTATAATGTTACACATTGTCTCCACCAGATAAACTGAACACATTTTATCATTATGCTATTGTTAAATGAGATCTTGCCCAGCACAATTGCCCGTCACATTTCCTGCAGGCGAATAGGAATAAAACATTTTAAATGTAAAATTGAAAGTCATGTGTTGGAAACTCGGTACATCAGATTGGATCAGTGGAAAGAGAAACTGTGGAAGACCCAGTATCTGAACCGGGACTGTCCAAGACGCTGCCCGATCTGCTGAAGATTTCCACCATTTTCTCTTTTTACTTTAAATGATGCACAACTATTAACTAATTACACGATATCTGTGACGGTCAGAACAAATTAGCACAAATGTAACACCAATATTCATTAGTTTTCTCTTCAATCCAATACAGGGATAATGCAGTCGATGCCCACAACATCCATCCCACCCAACTATCAATCTGTATTCTCTGCTTCCAACCCTCCTTCCGACAACGATTAATACAGCAGACATTTTAACTTTGAAGCTAAAATCGCAATGGCTGTCTTTAACTTACTACGTGCTGTATTCAATAAACCCTCCGGTAGTTCTAGGTAACAAACACCGATTTCAGTATCAACTCAGTGAGTCAAAAATACGTCATAATGAAGACAACGGCAGAAGAGAGATTGTTGATATATAATCGTTGATGGGATACAGGCTGGACAGATGTTGACCAAGATGGTGTATATATATATCTTTGAGGTGGTGGGATACAGGCTGGACAATGGTTGACCAAGATAGTTACACTGACATCCTTCATATACATGAGTAAAAATCTTTACGTTTCCGTCTAAATATGCAATGTGCAATTTATAGTACTTTATAATAAATAGTATGTTCAACAATAGAACATAAAATACGATTTTGTCAGCATGAATTAATCATTCTCATAGCCTGGTGGAAGAAGCTGTCCCGGATCCTGTTGATGTCCTGGCTTTCATGTTGCGGAAACACGGGGAAATCTGCAGATGCTGGAAATTCAAACAGCACACACAAAATGCTGGTGGAGCACAGCAGGTCTGGCAGCATCTATAAGGAGAAGCACTGTCGACGTTTCGGGCCGAGACCCTTCGTCAGGACTAACTGAAAGGAAAGATAGTAAGAGATTTAAAAGTAGCGAGGGGAGGGGGAACTGAGAAATGATAGGAGAAGACCGGAGGGGGTGGGATGAAGCTAAGAGCTGGAAAGGTGATTGGTGAAAGTGATACCGAGCTGGAGAAGGGAAAGGATCATGGTTTCGGGAGGCCTAGGGAGAAAGAAAGCGGGGAGGGGGCACCAGAGGGAGATGGAGAACAGGCAAACAACTAAATATGTCAGGGATGGGGTAAGAAGGGGAGGAGGGGCATTGACGGAAGTTAGAGAAGTCAATGCTCATGCCATCAGATTGGAGGCTACCTGGCCTGTATATAAGGTGTTGTTCCTCCAACCTGAGTGTGGCGTCATTTTGACAGTAGAGGAGGCCATGGATAGACATATCAGAATGGGAATGGGACGTGGAATTAAAATGTGTGGCCACTGGGAGATCCTGCTTTCTCTGGCAGACCGAGCGCAGGTGTTCAGTGAAATGGTCTCCCAGCCTGCGTCGGGTCTCACCAATATATAAAAGGTCACACCGGGAGCACCGGACGCAGTATACCACACCAGCCGACTCACAGGTGAAGTGTCGCCTCACCTGGAAGGACTGTCTGGGGCCCTGAATGGTGGTGAGGGAGGAAGTGTAAGGGCAGGTGTAGCACTTGTTCCGTTTATAAGGATAAATGCCAGGAGGGAGATCGGCGGGAAGGGATGAGGGTACGAATGGACAAGGGAGTCGCGTAGGGAGCAATCCCTGCGAAAAGTAGAAAGTGGGTGGGGGGGGGGGGAGGAAAGATGTGCTTGGTAGTGGGATCCCGTTGGAGGTGGCGGAAGTTACGAAGAATTATACGTTGGACCTGGAGGCTGGTGGCGTGGTAGGTGAGGACGAGGGGAACCCTATCCCGAGTGGGGTGGCGGGTGGATGGGGTGAGGGCTGATGTGCGGGAAATGGGAGAGGTGCGTTTGAGAGCAGAGTTGATGGTGGAAGAAAGGAAACCTTTTTGTTTATAAAACGAAGACATCTCCTTCGTCCTGGAATGAAAAGCCTCATCCTGAGAGCAGTTGCGGCGGAGACGGAAGAATTGTGAGAAGGAGATAGCATTTTTGCAAGAGACAGGGTGGGAAGAGGAACAGTCCAGGTAGCTGTGAGAGTCTGTAGGCCTATAGTAGATATCAGCAGATAAGTCGTCTCCAGAGATGGAGACAGAAAGATCAAGAAAGGGGAGGGAGGTGTCGGAAATGGACCAGGTAAATTTGAGGGTAGGGTGAAAGTTGGAGGCAAAGTTAATGAAGTCAACGAGCTCAGCATGCATGCAGGAGGCAGACACAATGCAGTCGTCGATGTAGCGAAGGAAAAGAGGGACACGGAAACCCGTATAGGCTTGGAATATGGACTGTTCCACAAAGCCAACAAAAAGGCAGGCATAACTGGGACCCATGCGGGTGCCCATGGCTACACCCTTGGTTTGGCGAAAGTGGGAGGAGCCAAAGGAGAAACTACACTGGACGTCCATGGTTCCTCTGGTAGTTTGTCCTTTGGTCTGTATAACCCGTGTTAGTATGGAGAGCGGGATTTTACACCATATTCCAGGTACAATCACAACAAAACACAAATAATTGTCACTCAGCCCGACCCTCCGGCAGTTTGTTCTTTGGTCTGTATAACCCGTGTTAGTATGGAGAGCGGGATTTTACGCCATATTCCAGGTACAATCTCAACAAAACCCAAATAATTGTTACGGTAATTACCACACTTAAACACAAGAAAGCTTGCAAACGCTGGAAATCCAAAGCAATACACGAAAAATGTTGAAGGAATTCAGCACAACAGGCAGTGTCCGTGGAAAAGAGTAGACCATTCGTCATTTTGGGCAAAGAGCCTTCTTCATTACTGATGCGGGAGGGGGAAGATATCTGAATAAAAAGGTAAGTGAGGGGTAAGAGGCGAGCTGGAAGGTGATAGGTGGTCAAGGGCTGAGGATGAAAGAATCGGAGTGTTGTCAATAGGAGAAAGGGAAGGAGGGGACCTGGGAGCAATAACAGGCTGGTGAGCAGAAATGAAAGTTCAGAGTAGGGAATAGAGAAGTTTTTTGGTGTGGGGGGGGGGGGGATTTGTTTACTGGAAGGAGAATTCAATATTCATACAATCAGGTTGGAGGATACCCAGATGGAATATAAGATGTTGCTCCTCCACCCTGAGGACGGTCTCATCTCGGCACAAGAGGATGCCGTTGATCGAGATCTCTGAATGGGAATCAGAATTAAAATGCAAACACAAGGAAATCTGCAGATGCTGGAAATTCAAACAACACACACAAAATGCTGGTGGAACACAGCAGGCCGGGCAGCATCTATAAGGAGAAGCACTGTTGACGTTTCGGGCCGAGACCCTTCGTCAGGACTAACTGAAAGGGAAGATAGTAAGATATCCCGTAGTGAAACAGTCCACCATGGACTGTGCCTGCAATTCCTGTGTGATTGGTAAAGCAGGCACAGCATAACCTCACAACCCGGGACAGTCTGACATCCCACTTGGGTAGGAGCTTAACAAAATGGAAAACACTGCAACCAGGCTTAAGGACGGTTTCCATTCTGTTGTTATAAGCAAAATGAACGGTGGCCAGCAAGATAAGGAGGACTTTAACCTCACAATATAACTTGTACCACATGTCTACCTGCCCTGCAATTTCTCTGAAATAATAATGGACAAGCTGGGCCGAAAGTAATTTTTTTAAAAAGGTGCGAAGAGACGTGGGAGTGCTTGTGTAGTTTTCCTGCAGGTTCATTTACAGGCCGAGTCGGCGGTGAAGAAGGCAAATGCGATCTTTGCAATCAATTCAAGAGGATTGTAATATAAAAGGAAGGATGTGCTGTTGAGAATTTATGAAGTCCTGATGAGGCAACACATAGAAACATAGAAAAATAGAAAAGTTACAACACAATACAGGCCCTTCGGCCCACGAAGCTGTGCCCAACATGTACCTTCGAACGACCTAGGCTTTACCAAAAGTCCTCTATATTCCTAAGCTCCATGCCCCCCTGCAGGAGTCTCTTAAATAGCCGTATCGTTTCCGCGTCCACCACCGCTGCCGGCAGCCCATCCCAAGCACTCACCACTCTGTGCAAAAAACTTACCCCTGACATCTCTTCTGTACCCACTTCCAAGCACCTGAAAACTATGTTCTCTCGTTCTAGCCGTTTCAGCCCTGGGGAAAAGCCTCTGACCATCCACACGATCAAGGCCTCTCTTTATCTTGTACACGTCTATCAGGGCACCTATCGTCCTCCATCGCTCCAAGGAGAAAAGGCCGAGTTCACTCAAGCTATTCTCATAAGGCATGCTCCCCAATCCAAGCATCATCCTTGCAAATCTCCTCTACACCCTTTCTGTGGTTTCCACGTACTTCCCATAGTGACGCGATCAGAATTTAACACAGTACTCCATGTGGGTCGGACCAGGGTCCTATAGAGCTGCAACGTTAGCTGTCGGCTCCTAAATTCAATTCCACGATTAATGAAGGCCAATCCACCGTACGCCTTCTGAACCACAAAGACAACCTGCGTAGCAGCTTTGAGTGTCCTATGGACTCGGATCCCAAGATCCCGCTGATCTAGCACACTGCCAAGAATCTTACTATTAATGCTAAATTCTGCCATCATATTTGACCTACTAAATTGAAACACCTCGCACTTATCTGGGTTGAACTCCATCTGCCAGTTCTCAGCCCAGTTTTGCATCCTATCCAAATCCCGTTGTAACATCTGACAGCCCTCCACACTATCCATAACACACCCAACCTTTGTGTCATCAGCACATTTGCTAATCTATCCCTCTAATTCCTCACCAAGGTCATTTATAAAAATCACAAAGAGTAGGTGTCCCAGAACAGATCCCTGAGGCATACCACTGTCACCGGCCTCCATGTAGAATATGACCCGTCTACAACCACTCTTTGCCTCCTGTGGGCAAGACACTTCTGGATCCACAAAGCAATGTCTCCTTGGATCCCATGCCATCTTACTTCCTCATTACGCCTTGCATGGGTACCTTATCAAATGTTTTGCTAAAATCCTTACATACTACATCTGCGGCTCTATTTTAGTCAATATGTTTAGTCACATCCTCAGAAAAATTCAATCAGGCGCGTAAGGCACAACCTGCTTTTGACAAAGCCATGCTGACTATTCCTAATCATATTTTACCTCTCCAAATGTTCATAAATACTGCCTCTCAGGATCCTCTCCATCAACATGCCAACCACTGAAGTCAGACTCACTAGCTTATAATTTCCCGAGCTATCCCTGAAAAGGGAACGACATCTGCAACCCTACAATCCTCCGGAACCATTTTGACAGTAGAGGAGGCCATAGATAGACATATCAGAATGGGAATGGGACGTGGAATTAAAATGTGTGGCCACTGGGAGATCCTGATTTCTCAGGCGGACCGAGCGCAGGTGCTCAGCGAAATGGTCTCCCAGTCTGCTTCGGGTCTCACCAATATATAAAAGGCCACACCTGGAGCACCGAATGCAGTATACCACACAAGACGACTCACAGGTGAAGTGTCGCCTCACCTGGAAGGACTGTCTGGGGCCCTGGATGGTGGTGAGGGAGGAAGTGTAAGGGCAGGTGTAGCACTTGTTTCGTTTATAAGGATAAATGCCAGGAGGGAGATCGGCGGGAAGGGATGAGGGTACGAATGGACAAGGGAGTCGCGTAGGGAGCAAACCCTGCGAAAAGTTGAAAGGGGGGGGGGAAGGAAAGATGGGCTTGATAGTGGGATCCCGTTGAAGGTGGCGGAAGTTACGAAGAATTATACGTTGGACCTGGAGGCTGGTGGGGTGGTAGGTGAGGACGAGGAGAACCCGATCCCGAGTGGGGTGGTGGGTGGATGGGGTGAGGGCTGATCTGCGGGAAATGGGAGAGATGCGTTTGAGAGCAGAGTTGATGGTGGAAGAAAGGAAGCCCCTTTGTTTAAAAAACGAAAACATCTCCTTCGTCCTGGAATGAAAATCCTCATCCTGAGAGCAGTTGCGGCGGAGACGGAAGAATTGTGAGAAGGAGATAGCATTTTTGCAAGAGACAAGTTGGGAAGAGGAATAGTCCAGGTAGCTGTGAGAGTCTGTAGGCCTATAGTAGATATCAGCAGATAAGCCGTCTCCAGAGATGGAGACAGAAAGATCAAGGAAGGGGAGGGAGGTGTCGGAAATGGACCAGGTAAATTTGAGGGCAGGGTGAAAGTTGGAGGCAAAGTTAATGAAGTCAACGAGCTCAGCATGCGTGCAGGAGGCAGACCCAATGCAGTCGTCGAAGTAGCGAAGGAAAAAAGGGACACGGAAACCCGTATAGGCCTGGAACATGGACTGTTCCACAAAGCGAACAAAAAGGCAGGCATAACTGGAACCCATGCCGGTGCCCATGGCTACACACTTGGTTTGGCGGAAGTGGGAGGAGCCAAAGGAGAAACTACACTGGACGTCCATGGTTCCTCCGGCTGTTTGTTCTTTGGTCTGAATAACCCGTGTTAGTATGGAGAGCGGGATTTTACACCATATTCCAGGTACAATCTGAACAGAACCCAAATAATTGTTACGGTAATTACCACACTTAAACACAAGAAAGCTTGCAAACGCTGGAAATCCAAGACAATACATGCAAAATGCTGAAGGAATTCAGCACAACAGGCAGTTCTGTGGAAAAGAGTAGACCGTTCGTCATTTTGGGCAAAGAGCCTTCTTCATTACTGATGCGGGAGGGGGAAGATATCTGAATAAAAAGGTAAGGGAGGGGTAAGAGGCGAGCTGGAAGGTGATAGGTGGTCAATGGCTGAAGATGATAGAATCGGAGAGTTGTCAATAGGAGAAAGGGAAGGATGGGAGCTGGGAGCAATAACAGGCTGGTGAGCAGAAATGAACGTTCAGAGTAGGGAACAGAGAAGTTTTTTGGTGTGGGGGGGGATTTGTTTACTGGAAAGAGAATTCAATATTCATACAATCAGGTTGGAGGGTACCCAGATGGAATATAAGGTGTTGCTCCTCCACCCTGAGGGCGGTCTCATCTTGGCACAAGAGGATGCCGTTGATCGAGATCTCTGAATGTGAATCGGAATTAAAATGCAAACACAAGGAAATCTGCAGATGCTGGAAATTCAAACAACACCCACAAAATGCTGGTGGAACACAGCAGGCCGGGCAGCATCTATAGGGAGAAGAGCTGTCGACGTTTCGGGCCGAGACCCTTCGTCAGGACTAACTGAAAGGGAAGATAGTAAGATATCCCGTAGTGCAGCAGTAAGAAAATGCTTTTAATATAAAATTGAAAATAAATCACTGGAAACTCAGTGCAGGATTTTGCCTTTTTGATGCACGCATATTGGCTGACTGCAAGATGTTTGTGGTATGCAATCCCAACATTCATTCGTTATCTCTTTATTCCAATATAAACATCATATTTTCCAGACAGTGAATGCTGAAGGCATCCTCGCATCCACACTGCCTCCTGAAGTCACTGTCTCTCCGCTGAAGGGCAGTGACCAGAGAGCCATAAAAATGTTCAATACTCCTTGCAGCTCTGGTGGGCTGTTACCCTGGTGATAGAGGAAGTGGCTGAGCAGAACTAAGGGAAAATAGGAAATAAGGAACTCGACCTCACATGCTATGAGTTTCATTATGACAAAGTTGAATACTGGCCTCTCAGCCATTTTGTAATGGTGAAGCTAAAATTCCAGTGGTTGTTTTAACCCTGCTGCGAGGTGTATCCAGTAAATCTGTTGGTATTTCCATCTCTACAGAACTTCCAGCAGTGCAGAAGCTGTTCCAAAATCAAAACACGTTGTTGCATGCGGCCTATCTGCTTCAAATGGCAACTATGGGATATTTACAAAAGATATCACATGGTGATAACCATAAAGTGTACTTATTTGTTCAATTATGTGGCTAAAATTCCATCATGTTCTTGTGGCTGCCAATAGCTTATATCTATGATCAACTCCAGTCATTGATTCATGTTCAATTCAGATCCTGCTACTGGACAGAATGGTGGAAGGGAAGGTCTGCAGAAACAACTGAATATATTGAGATTGTAACCTCAGTTACTAGACTCCCCTACTGTTGAATACATCTTGTCCCTATCCGCTCTATCCGGACCTCATGATTTCATCGAGGTTCCTGTTCCCAGAGTCATCACCCCTCCATTGAGATCAGGCCCAGAAACACCAAATGCTCCTCATACATAAAACCTTTTCAATCTAGAATCACTCTTGTGAACTTTGTAAACAACAACTGTAATGAGCACATTCCCTCGGATACAGACAGTTTGCCGGGGGAATAAATTATTGAGCCTCATGTACTGTTTCGTAGTGCCCAATTAATTGTCAAAAATGAACATTGTGCTATCTAGTCAAGGAACCGAAAAGGATGGGGTAGATCTTCAATGATTTTTGAATGCCTATATGTACATGGGAGACAGATACAGAGACTATAGAAATCGGGAAAAGCTAGTCTTGCTATAGATTGTATGCGGATTACAGAACAGGTGCTTGCTGAATTAGAATGGACAAATCCCCCGGGCCTGACAAGTTGTTCCCTTGGACCTTGTGGGAGGCCAGTGCAGAAACTGCTCGAACACTGTCAGAGACAAATAAAATGCACAGAGCTGTCGCTGATATTGAGGCGGTAGGATACGGACTGGACAGAGGTTGAAAAAGATGGTTGATATATTTCATTGATGTGGAGGGAAATAGATTGGACAGAGGTTGGACAAGATGGTTGATATGTATCATTAACTTGAAGAGATACAAGCTGGACAGATTTTGAACAAAATCGGCATGGGGTAAGCTGATGGAACCATGTGGGAGAAAGGATCAATGACAATCACAGATGGTCCTCCAGGAATGCACAGATACTAAATTAAAATCGAATGGAACGATAGAGATCGAACAAACAACGGGAACTTTGAATTGTGACCTCTATCCCTCAGTAAATTTCATCAACCTACCATAGAGAGCATCCCAACAGGATTCTTCACGCGTTCATACGGCTCCTGTTTTACTCGTAAGTGCAAGGAACTGCAGAGAGCTGTGGACAGCTGAGGACATCATAGAAACCAATCTGCCCACCATGGACTGTGCCTGCAATTCCTGTGTGATTGGTAAAGCAGGCACAGCATAACCTCACAACCCGGGACAGTCTGACATCCCACTTGGGTAGGAGTTTAACAAAATGGAAAACACTGCAACCAGGCTTAAGGACGGTTTCCATTCTGTTCTTATAAGCAAAATGAACGGTGGCCAGCAAGATAAGGAGGACTTTAACCTCACAATATAACTTGAACCACATGTCTACCTGCCCTGCAATTTCTCTGAAATAATAATGGACAAGCTGGGCCGAAAGTAATTTTTTTTAAAAGGTGCAAAGAGACGTGGGAGTGCTTGTGTAGTTTTCCTGCAGGTTCATTTACAGGCCGAGTCGGCGGTGAAGAAGGCAAATGCGATCTTTGCAATCAATTCAAGAGGATTGTAATATAAAAGGAAGGGTGTGCTGTTGAGAATTTATGAAGTCCTGATGAGGCAACACATAGAAACATAGAAAAATAGAAAAGTTACAACACAATACAGGCCCTTCGGCCCACGAAGCTGTGCCCAACATGTACCTTCGAACGACCCAGGCTTTACCAAAAGTCCTCTATTTTCCTAAGCTCCATGCCCCCCTGCAGGAGTCTCTTAAATAACCGTATCGTTTCCGCGTCCACCACCGCTGCCGGCAGCCCATTCCACGCACTCACCACTCTGTGCAAAAAACTTACCCCTGACATCTCTTCTGTACCCACTTCCAAGCTCCTTAAAACTATGTTCTCTCGTCCTAGCCGTTTCAGCCCTGGGGAAAAGCCTCTGATCATCCACACGATAAGACCTCTCTTTATCTTGTACACGTCTATCAGGGCACCTCTCGTCCTCCATCGCTCCAAGGAGAAAAGGCCGAGTTCACTCAAGCTATTCTCATAAGGCATGCTCCCCAATCCAAGCATCATCCTTGCAAATCTCCTCTACACCCTTTCTGTGGTCTCCACGTACTTCCCATAGTGACGCGATCAGAATTTAGCACAGTACTCCATGTGGGTCGGACCAGGGTCCTATAGAGCTGCAACATTAGCTGTCGGCTCCTAAATTCAATTCCACGATTAATGAAGGCCAATACACCGCATGCCTTCTGAACCACAAAGTCAACCTGCGTAGCAGCTTTGAGTGCCCTATGGACTCGGATCCCAAGATCCCGCTGATCTAGCACACTGCCAAGAGTCTTACTATTAATGCTAAATTCTGCCATCATATTTGACCTACTAAAATGAAACACCTCGCACTTATCTGGGTTGAACTCCATCTGCCAGTTCTCAGACCAGTTTTGCATCCTATCCAAATCCCGTTGTAACCTCTGACAGCCCTCCACACTATCCATAACACACCCAACCTTTGTGTCATCAGCACATTTGCTAATCTATCCCTCTAATTCCTCACCAAGGTCATTTATAAAAATCACAAAGAGTAGGTGTCCCAGAACAGATCCCTGAGGCACACCACTGTCACCGGCCTCCATGTAGAATATGACCCGTCTACAACCACTCTTTGCCTCCTGTGGGCAAGCCACTTCTGGATCCACAAAGCAATGTCTCCTTGGATCCCATGCCATCTTACTTTCTCATTACGCCTTGCATGGGTACCTTATCAAATGTTTTGCTAAAATCCATACATACTACATCTGCGGCTCTATTTTAGTCAATATGTTTAGTCACATCCTCAGAAAAATTCAATCAGGCGCGTAAGGCACAACCTGCTTTTGACAAAGCCATGCTGACTATTCCTAATCATATTTTACCTCTCCAAATGTTCATAAATACTGCCTCTCAGGATCTTCTCCATCAGCATGCCAACCACTGAAGTCAGACTCACTAGCTTATAATTTCCCGAGCTATCCTTGAAAAGGGAACAACATCTGTAACCCTACAATCCTCCGGAACCTCTCCCGTCCTCATTGATGATGCAAAGATCATTGCCAGAGGCTCAGCAATCTCCTCCCCCGCTTCCCACAGGAACCTGGGCTACATCCAGTCCGGTCCCGGTGACTTATCCATCTTGATACTTTGTAAAAGATCCAGCGCATCCCCTTTCTTAATATCTACATTCTCAAGTTTTTCCGACCAGTGCGATCACCCTTGCCATCGCCAAGATCATTATACGCGGTGAATACTGAAGAAAAGTATTCATTAAGTACCTCTGCTATCTCGTCCGGTTCCATACACGCATTTCCACTGTCACACTTGATTGGTCCTATTCTCTCAAGTGTTATCCTCTTGTTCTTCACATGCTTGTAGAATGCCCTGGGTATTTCCTTAATCCTGCCCGTCAAGGCCCTCGAATGGCCCCTCCTGGCTCTTCTAAGTTCCTTACTGTTAGTCCTCTAATCTTCTCGATGACTAACATTACCTAGCTCTCTGAACCTTCTGGAAGTTTTTGTATGATTTGGCCATATTCACTCGCAAAATAAATTCCTGCTCACCACTTTCTAATAGGGTACCCCTCTATTCTGATGTAGGATCATTTGCTTGTAGACGATCCCACCAGAGGAACCATTATCTCCACATCCACTCTATCAAGTCTTTTCACCATTCGATAGGTTTTAGTAAGGTCACTCCTCATTTTCCTGAATTGCAGTGAATACAGGCTCAGAGCCCTAAAGCTCTGTTCATATGACAAGCCATTCATTTCCGTGAACAACCTTTGAACCCTCTACAGTTTCAGCACATTCCTTTCGATGTTAAAAGGCCTAAACCTGCTCAGAACACTCCAAGTGCTTTATAAAGTTTCAACATTACATCCTTGCTTTTATATTCTATTCATCTTGGGATGAATGCGAACATCGCATTTGCCTTCCTCATCACAGACTCAACCTGCAAATTAACCTTTAGGGAATCCTGCACAAGGATCCCCAAGTCCATTGGCACCACAGTTTTCTTTTGTATTTAGAAAATATCTTAAGACTTTCATTTCGTCTACCGAAGTGCACGACTATACACTTCTCCAAACTGTATTCCATTTCTTTGCCCATTTTCCTAATCTGTCAATGTCCTTCTGTAGCCTTTCTAATTCCTCGAAACCTCATGCCCCTCCCCTATGTTCATACTATCTGCAAACATCGCAACAAAGCCATCGATTCCATTGTCCAAATCATTAACATATGACGTCAAAGAATCGGTCCCAAAACAGACACCTGTGGAGTATCACTAGTCACTGGGAGCAATCCAGAAAATGATTATTTTATTCCCAGGCTTTGCCCCTTTCCAATCAACAACTGCTTTATCCATGTCAGAATCTTTCTTGTAATACTATGATCTCGTAGCTTGTTAAACAACCTTATGTGTGGCAGCGTAACAAAGACTTTCTGAGAATCCAAATACACAGCATCAACCGATTCTCCTTTGTCTATCAGGCTTATTATTTCTTCAAAGATCTCAATCAGATTTGTCAGGCATGATTTTCCCTTGAGGAATCGTGTCCGCTGCGGCCTATTTTATGACGGGTCTCCAAATACCCTGAGACGACATCCTTAATCACCGGCTCCTATACCTTCCTAAACACTGAGGTCAGACAAACGGACAGATGGGTTCTCTTCGTTCCCATTCCTTTCCTGAAGAGTGAAGTAACATTTGCAATTTTCCAGTCTCCTAGAACCATTACAGAAGCTAGTGATTCTTGAAAGAACTTTATTGACTGGACTGCCAACACAGATGCCTTGTGCAGGAAGGCACAGAGTCGAATGTACTTCCTAAGAAGGTTGGCGTCATTCAATGTCTGTGGTGAGATGCTGAAGATGTTCTATAGGTCAGTTGTGGAGAGCGCCCTCTTCTTTGTGGTGGCGTCCTTTGGGGAGGAAGCATTAAGAAGAGGGACGCCTCACGTCTTAATAAGCTGGTAAGGAAGGCGGGCTCTGTCGTGGGCAAAGTACTGGAGAGTTTAACATCGGTAGCTGAGCGAAGGGCGCTGAGTAGGCTACGGTCAATTATGGATAACTCTGAACATCCTCTACATAGCACCATCCAGAGACAGAGAAGCAGTTTCAGTGACAGGTTACTATCGATGCAATGCTCCTCAGACAGGATGAAGAGGTCAATACTCCCCAATGCCATTAGGCTTTACAATTCTACCGCCAGGACTTAAGAACTTTTTAAAAGCTATTATTAATGCTTTTTGAGATGGTGATTTAGATGCATATCATATTTTTTTACTGAGTTAAGTATTGTATGTAATTAGCTTTGCTACAACAAGTGTATGGGACATTGGAAAAAAAGTTGAATTTCCCCATGGGGATGAATAAAGTATCTATCTATCTATCTATCTATCTATCTATCTATCTGATGTCTCATGATCTCTTGAGCCACCACTTTTAAAATTCTGGGGTACACGCCACCTAGTCCAGGTGACATATCTAAATCCTGACCGTTCGTTGTATCCAGTTTACGGAACATGTGCTTGCTCTCTTGATGTGAGTATAGATTGATAAATCTCCAGGGCCTGACAACATATTCCTTGGAAGCATTTGGGACGCTAGTATTGAAACTGCGTGAATGCTGGCAGAGACATACAAAATGGTCATAGCTACAGATGATGTGCCAGCCGACCAGAAGAGAGCTAAATTTTCTCATTTGTGTGGGAAAGGTACGGTAATAGAACATAGAACAATACAGCACACTACAGGCTATTCGGCCCACAATGTTGTGCCGACCCTTAAGCCCTGCCTCCCATATAACCCTTCACCTTAAATTCCTTCATATACCTGTCTCGTCGACTCGTAAACTTCACTAGTGTTTCTGCCTCCACCACTGAATCAGGCAGTGCATTCCACTCACCAACCACTCTGAGTAAAAAACCTTCCTCTAATATCCACCTTGAATTTTCCTCCCATTACCTAAAATCCATGTCCTCTTGTATGAGCAGTGGTGGCCTGAGGCAGAGACGCTGGCTGTCCACTCTATCTATTCCTCTTAATATCTTGTATAACTCTATCATGTCTCCTTTCATCCTCCTTCTCTCCAGAGAGTAAAGCCCTAGCTCCCTTAATCTCTGATCATAATGCATACTCTCTAAACCAGGCAGCATCCTAGAAAATCTCCTCTGTACCCTTTCCAATGCTTCCACATCCTTCCTATGGTGAGGCGACCTGAACTGGACACAGTACTCCAAGTGTGGCCTAACCAGAGTTTTTTCAGGCTGCATCATTACCTCACGACTCTTAAACTCTATGCCTCGACGTATGAAAGCTAACACCTCATAAGCTTTCTTAACTACCCAATCCACCTGTGAGGCAACTTTCAAGGATCTGTGGACATGGAACCCCAGATCCCTCTGCTCCTCCAAACTACCAGGTATCCTGCCATTTACTTTGTACTCGACCTTGGAGTTTGTCCTTCCAAAGTGTACCACCTCACACTTCTCCGGGTTGAACTCCATCTGCCACTTCTCAGCCCACTTCTGCATCCTATCAATGTCTCTCTGCAATCTTCGACAATCCTCTACACTATCCACAACACCACCAACTTTTGTGTCGTCTGCAAATTTGCCAACTCACCCTTCTACCCCTACATCTAGGTCGTTAATAAAAATCATGAAAAGTAGAGGTCCCAGAACAGATCCTTGTGGGACACCACAAGTCACAACCCTCCAAGTCGAATGTACTCCCTCCACCGACCCTCTGCTTTCTGCAGGCAAGCCAATTCTGAATCCACCTGGCCAAACTTCCCTGGATCCAATGCCTTCTGACTTTCTGAATAAGCCTACCGTGTGGTACTTTGTCGAATGCCTTACTAAAATCCATGTAGATCACATCCATTGCACTACCCTCATCAATATGCCTGGTCATATCCTGAAAGAAAACTCTATCAGGCTTGTTAGACACGATCTGCCCTTCACAAAGCCATGCTGACTGTCCCTGATCAGACCATGATTTTCTAAATGCCCATAGATCCTATCTCTAAGAATCTTTTCCAACAGCTTTCCCACCACAAACGTAAGGCTCACTGGTCTATAATTACCCGGACTATCCGTACTACCTTTTTTGAACAAGGGGACAACATTCACCTCCCTCCAATCCACCGGTACCATTCCCGTGGACAACGAGGATATAAAGATCCTAGCCAGAGGCTCAACAATCTCTTCCCTCGCCTCGTAGAGCAGCCTGAGGAATATTCCGTCAGGCCCCGGGGGTTTATCCGTCCTGTATTTTAACAACTGCAATACCTCCTCTCAATATCAACATGCTCCAGATCTTCAACCTCACTCATATTGTCCTCACCGTCTTCAAGTTCCCTCTCATTGATGAATACTGAAGAGAAGTATTCATTGAGGACTTCGATCATTTCCACAGCCTCCAGGCACATCTTCCCATCTTTATCTCTAATCGGTCCTACCTTCCCTCCTGTCATCCTTTTGTTCTTCACATAATTGAAGAATGCCTTGAGGTTTTCCTTTACCCTACTCGCCAAGACTTTCTCATGCACCCTTCTTGCTCCCCTCAGCGGCTTCTTCAGCTCCTTTCTTGCTACCCTATATTCAATAGACCCATCTGATCCTTGCTTCCTGAACCTCAGATATGATGCCTTCTTCCATCTGACTAGATTTTCCAACTCACTTGTCACCCATAGTTCCTTCACCCTACCATTGTTTACCTTCCTCACTGGGACAAATTTATCCCTAACATCCACAAGAGATCCATAAACATCGACCACATGTCCATAGTACATTTCCCTGCAAAAACATCATCCCAATTCACACTCGCAAGTTCTAGCCTTATAGCCTCATAATTTGCTCCTCCCCAATTAAAAATGTTCCTGTCCTCGCTGATTCCATCCTTTTCCATGATAATGTTAAAGGGCGGGGAGCGGCGGTCACTGTCCCCCAGATGCTCACCCACTGAGAGATCTGTGATTGACCCGGTTCGTTACCTAATACTGGATCCAGTATGGCATTCTCCCTAGTCGGCCTGTCAACATCTTGTGACAGGAATCCGTCCTGGGCACACTTAACAAACTCTGCCCCAATTAAACCATTGAACTAATATGGTGCCGATCAATCTTAGGGAAGTTAAAGTCACCCATGATGACAACCCTTTTATTTTTGCACCTTTCCAAAATCTGCCACCCAATCTGCTCCTCTGTATCTCTGCTGCTACCAGGGGGACTATAGAATACTAGAAATAGAGTGACTGCTCCCTTCCTGTTCCTGACCTACCTGTGCTGGCTCAAAATAGGATTCTGCTACATTACCCACACTTTCTGTAGCTCTAATAGTATCCCTGACCAGTAATGCTGCCCTCCTCCCCTTTTCCCGCCCTCTCTATCCTTTTTAAAACACTGAAATGCAGGAATATTGAGAATCCATTCCTGCCCTGGTGCCAGTCAAGTCTCTGTACTGACCATTACATCATAATTCCATGTATGTATCCAAGCTCTCAGTTCATCACCTTTGTTCCTGATGCTTCTTGCATTGAAGTACACGTACTTTAGCCCTTCTACCTTTACACCCTTTATTCTGCTTATCTTTCCTCAAAGCTTATTTTATATGTAGATCTGGCTTTACTCCATGCACTATACTTGCAGTTCTCGCATGACTTTTATCCTTCTCAACCTCACTATCTGCTCTAACACTCTGGATCCCCTCCCCCTGTAAATCTAGTATAAACCCCTCGGAACAGCACAAGCCAACCTTCCTGCAAGGATATTAGTCCGCTTCCAGTTTAGGTGCAACACGTCCCGTCAGAACAGGTCCCACCTTCCCTGGAACAAGGCCCAATTGTCCAGAAACATGAAGCCGTCCCTCCTACACCAAATCCGTAGCCAAGTATTTAGCTGCATTATCTCCCTATTTCTAGCCTCACTAGTACGTGGCACTGGTAGAAATCCTGAGATTACAACCTGTCCTTCAACTTTTCACCTAACTCCATAAACTGTCTTTGCAGGACCTCGTCCTTCTTCCTATCCATGTTATTGCTCAGCTCATTTTCAATTTTTAGAGAGAGAGAGAGAGAGAGAGAGAGAGAGAGAGAGAGAGAGAGAGAGAGAGAGAGAGAGAGAGAGAGAGAGAGAGAGAGAGAGAGAGAGAGAGAGAGAGAGAGAGAGAGAGAGAGAGAGAGAGAGAGAGAGAGAGAGAGAGAGAGAGAGAGTCAGAGAGAGAGTCAGAGAACTGAAGGAGAGAAAACAAAAAATACAACGATGACCACCCAAAACGAGAGGCCGTGAGAGATCTGGATCTCACTGCCTTGTCTGAACGGGTGAAAGATGGATCTACTCAGACAGATGGAGCAGTGTCCCGAAGGTGCGATTACCCGGTTTAACCTTCTTTGTCTGCAAGAACACAACAGGTGGAAGGGCCGCTTTCCGCGCCCTGGAATGATGTAAAACATTTGGAGATACCGGCTATCGATCCCGGTGAAGTTTGGACCCGATACGGGGCTGGGTGAGGAAGGTAAAGTTCCCGGGATAAACCTCAATGGATGAGTGCGGTCTCGGTATCACCACCTCATCACGCTCCTAGGACCAGGGCAAGAGGGGCCGAGCGGCGACTCATCTCAGTCGGTATGTTGTGAAGGTCCCACAACACAGACCGACCCCTGCAGGTTCTGTCCAGCAAGCGCAGAGAGGCCGCCAGATCGGGGAAGTTAACTGGGTGCATTACCTTACATCAGACGTCCACACTCGGGACCAGCCTCAGTACTCACCGATGAGAACTTGTATTCACGCCCAGACAGTGAACCCTCCCCCGGATTCCCGACTCTGGGGGTGATGGTCGTCTCCTAATCCGGATCCTACAGACGATCCGCCGCCGCCGCCGACCCGCTTCAACACAGAACTGAAGGGAAGTCAGGACTGTAATTTATGTCATCAGAGCTGGGGGCGGAGCCTCGGAAACAAGGCAGATCCGCGGTAAAATGGGAGCGGGGAAAGAGCTCACGTGACTTACATATATGTACGTCCACGAAATTGGGGAAGTGTTTTGGGGAACTTCCTTTGATTCTGAGAGCAAAATGAGACTGACAGCTCCAGCTCCCGGTAGCGGCCCAGCTTCAGACACACTCTGAGCAAATCAGCGAGGACTGCTGGGAGAAGCATGCACTCATTGGTTGAGGAGTGTCAGTGGGCGGGACGGCGTGCGCCCGGAGCGGTCTGGGGAGAAGGCCGGAGATTGGGAGCTTTTTCCCAGGGGTGAAATAGAACATAGAACACAGAATAGTACAGGACATTAGAGGCCAATGTTGTGCCGACCCTCAAACCCTGCCTCCATTATAAACCCTCACCTTAAATTCCTCCATATACCTGTCCAGTAGTCTCTTAAACTTCACTAGTGTATCTGAATCCACCACTGACTCAGGCAGTGCATTCCACGCACCAACCACTCTCTGAGTGGAAAAACCTTCCTCTAATACCCCCCTTGAACTTCCCTCCCCTTACCTTAAAGCCATGTCCTCTTGTACTGAGCAGGGTTGCCCTGGGGAAGAGGCGCTGGCTGTCCAATCTGTCTATTCCTCTTAATATCTTGTACACCTCAATCATGTCTCCTCTCATCCTCCTTCTTTCCAAAGAGTAAAGCCCTAGCTCCCTTCATCTCTGATCATAATCCATACTCTCTAAACCAGGCAGCATCCTGGTAAATCTCCGCTGCACCCTTTCAATGCTTCCACATCCTTCCTATAGTGAGGTGACCAGAACTGGACACAGTATTCCAAGTGTGGCCTAACCAGAGTTTTATAGAGCTGCATCATTACATCGCGTCTCATAAACTCTATCCCTCGACTTATGAAAGCTAACACCCCATAAGCTTTCTTAACTACCCTATCTACCTGTGAGGCAACTTACAGGGATCTGTGGACACGTACCCCAGATCCCTCTGCTCCTCCACACTACCAAGTATCCTGCCATTTACTTTGTACTCTGCCTTGTAGTTTGTCCTTCCAAAGTGTACCACCTCACACTTCTCCGGGTTGAATTCCATCTGCCACTTCTCAGCCCACTTCTGCATCCTATCAATGTCTCTCTGCAATCTTCGACAATCCTCTACACTATCTACAAAACAACCATACTTTGTGTCGTCTGCAAACTTGCCAACCCACCCTTCTACCACCACATCCAGGTCGTTAATAAAAATCACAAAAAGTACCAGAACAGATCCTTGTGGGTCACCACTAGTCACAACCCTCCAATCTGAATGTACTCCCTCCTCCACGACCCTCTGCCTTCTGCAGGCAAGCCAATTCTGAATCCACCTGGCCAAACTTCCCTGGATCCCATGCCTTCTGACTTTCTGAATAAGCCTACCGTGTGGAACCTTGTCAAATGCCTTACTAAAATCCATGTAGATCACATTCACTGCACTACCCTCATCTATATGCCTGGTCCCCTACTCAAATAACCCTATCAGGCTTGTTATGCACGATCTGCCCTTCACAAAGCCATGCTGACTGTCCTTGATCAGACCATCATTCTCTAAATGCCCATAGATCCTATCTCTAAGATTCATTTCCAACAGCTTTCCCACCACAGACATAAAGCTCACTGGTCTATAATTACCCGGACTATCCCTACTACCTTCTTTGAACAAGGGGACAACATTCGCCCCTCTCCAGTCCGCCGGTACCATTCCCGTGGACAACGAGGATATAAAGATGCTAGCCAGAGCCTCAGAAATTTCTTCCCTCGCCTCGCAGAGCATCCCAGTTAATATTCCGTCAGGCACCGGGGACTTAGCCGTCCTAAAGTATTTGAACAACTCCAACACCTCCTCTCCCTTAATATCAACATGCTCCAGAACATCCATCTCACTCATATTGTCCTCACCGTCTTCAAGTTCCCTCTCATTGGTGAATACTGAAGAGAAGTATTCATTGAGGACTTCTCTCATTTCCACAGCCTCCAGGCACATCTTCCTACTTTTATCTCTAATCAGTCCTACCTTCACTCCTGTCATCCTTTTGTTCTTCACATAATTGAAAAATGCCTTATGGTTTTCCTTTGCCCTACTCGCCAAGGCCTTCTCATGCCCCCTTCTTGCTCTTCTCGGCCCCTTCTTAAACTCCTTTTTTGCTACCCTATTTTCCTCAATAGACCCATCTGATCCTTGCTTCCTAAACCTCATGTATGCTCCCTTCTTCCACCTGACTAGATTTTCCTCCTCACTTTTCACCCATGGTTCCTTCACCCTACCATTCTTTATCTTCCTCACTGGGAAAAATTTATCCCTAACATCCTGCAAGAGATCCTTAAACAATGACCACATGTCCATAGTACATTTCCCTGCAAAAACCATATCCCAATTCACACCCGCAAGTTCTAGCCTTATAGCCTCATAATTTGCGCTTCCTCAATTAAACGTTTTCCTGTCCTTTCTGATTATATCCTTATCCATGGTAATGCTAAAGGCCAGGGAACGGTGATCACTGTCCCCCAGATGCTCACCCACTGACAGATCTGTGACTTGACCAGTTTCGTTACCTAATACTAGATCTGGTATGGCATTCCCCCTAGTCGGCCTGTCAACATACTGTGACAGGAATCCATCCTGGACACACTTAACAAACTCTGCCCCATCTAAACCCTTGGAACTAATCAAGTGCCAGTCAATATTAGGGAAGTTAAAGTCACCCATGGTAACAACCCTGTTATTTTTGCCCCTTTCCAAACTCTGCCTCCCAATCTTCTCCTCGTTATCTCTGCTGCTGCCAGGGGGCCTATAGAATACCCCCGTAGAGTATCTGCTCCCTTCCTGTTCCTGACTTCCAACCATACTGACTCAAAGGAGGATCCTGCTACATTACCCACCCTTTCGGTAACTCTAATAGTATCCCTGACCAGTAATGCCACCCCCTCCCCCTTTCTCCTCTCGCTATCATTTTTAAAGCACTGAAATCCAGGAATATTGAGAATCCATTCCTGTCCTGGTGCCAGCCAAGTCTCTGTAACGGCCACTACATCATAATTCCATGTATGTATCCAAACTCTCAGTTCATCAACTTTGTTCCTGATGCTTCTTGCATTGAACTACACACACTTTAGCCCTTCTACCTTATTACCTTTACACCCTTTATTCTGCTTCTCTTTCCTCAAATGGTTGCCAGAAGAGGACACAGGTTTAAAGCGTTGGGGAGTCGGTACAGAGGAGATGTCAGGGATTATTTTTTTTACTCAGAGAGCGGTGAGTGCGTGGAATGGGCTGCAGGCAATTGTGGTGGTGTCGGATACGATAGTATCTTTTAAGAGACTTTTGAATAAGGACATGGAGCTGGAAAAATAGAGGGCTATGGGGAGGACTAGTAATTTCTTAGGTCGGGACATGTCCGGCACAACTTGTGGGCCGAAGGGCCTGTATTATGCTGCAGGTTTTCTATGTTTCCGTCTCATGCACTGTACTCCACCTGCCATTTCCTTCCCCATTCCCCTAATACGTCTAAGTCCTTAGGTGGCCTCTCTAATTCCTCAATGCGAAATGCCCCTCCAAGTGTATTCATGTCGTCTGCAAACTTTACAAGAGTGCAATCAATTCCATCGTCTAATTCATTGGCATGTAACAGGAAAATAATCGGCCCCAACACGGCCCACCGTGGAACACCACTGGTCACTGGCAGACAGGCAGAGAAAGCTCACGCTTTGGCTTTCGCCAATCGGCCATTACTTTACCCATGCTGAATCTTTCCTGTAAGACCTTTAACACGCAGCTTGTAAAACAGCCTCATGTGTGGCCCCATGTCATGGCCTTCAGAAAATTCCCGAACATAACATCAACCGGTTATCCGTCTATCCTACCTGTTATTTCTGCAAAGAATCTCTATGATTTGTCAGGCAAGATTTCCCCCTGAGGGAAGCATGCTGACTGCAGCCTATTTTATCATGTGCCCCCAAGTACCCTGAGACCTCATCTTTAATAATCTACTCTGTCTGGACCTTTCAACATACGGAAAGTTTCAATGAGATACCCCGTCCCCAATCCTTTTAAATTCAAACGAGTACACACCCAGAGCAATTAAACGTACCTCGTATGTTAACCCTTTCATTCCGGGAATAATCCTTGTGACACATTATACAACTCTAAACTGACCCATTCAAGTTGTTGTGAAATTGAATTTGCCACTGATAAAGACATGTTCTCGGAATGTAAGATATATCTATTTGCTTTGTGTGTTAGCACTAAAAACAGATCAGAATTCTACCCTCGGCTCTGGCTCAATTGTGGGCGTTGTACTTGGTTTACTAGGCGTGTGCTTGATCGGCGGAGTCAGTGGATGGTTGATCGTGAGGAAAGCTGGCAGGTAAATACATGATTTCTCCGAATATCGCCTCTACTTTTAAATGGTGTGGTAGAATGTTTTTACAGGTGGGATATTGGAGGCAATAACGCGAATTTACGATGCGACAGGTGAATGAAGCAAATTACACAAGCTGGAGCTGGGGGAATGTGGCGAGTCGGGTATTTTTTGCGGGGGAACATGAACTTTTGGATGCGGGGATGAAGAATGAAAAGGCAGGCATTACAGGTCAAGTTGAACGGTTAGTTTTCGAGCAGCGCGTTGTCCGATCATGGGACGCGTTGTTTGCAGATCTCCTGAAGGCGGATCAGATGCGGCCGTTAGGAGGGAAATGGATAAATATCTGGTGACATTACCTGTGCAAGGCTCAGGAATGGACCAAGAACGGTGGATTAGTGGGGATCCCCAACAGGCACTGATGTCCATTCCGTGAGATAACGGACCTGTGAGTGAATATCACCCTGTCGATAACAATCATTTTCAGTCACAGTGGAGCAGTTGCTCAGTCCGCACGCCCCGTCTGTTTATTAAGAAAAATGGGGACCGCTCGGTCTCCACCTGTTTGCATTGTTTTAAACCTCTTTTCCGAAGTAGGAGCTAAAATTGATGAGCAATTCTGGAATTATCCCACAGATCAGGGGCCGCTGGTGGTCAGAATCAGCATTAAGCTTTCATGCAGACGATGTTTTCTTGAAATTTAAACTTCTGTCGGAAAGCGGTTTCCGTTCGGTTCAATGATGCATGCGCCACTTTCTCCTGGAAAACGGAGATCCGAATGAGCAGAACACTTCTCCCTGCTGAACCCGTTATGGGCACTGTTGTTGATGCCTGTAGCACTTTCTCCTGGAAAACGGAGATCCGAATGAGCAAAACACTTTGCTCTGCTGAACCATAACCCGTTATGGTCACAGTTGTTGAGATCCAGTGAGGCTGGAATCGGGTATCTGATAACCAGAACAGTATCAAGGAATAACAAGAGTATCCAATGGAATTACAGGAGCCGTTCTCATTCGGTGTACCAGTGCAGGAAAGTCACTTCCTGCCGATTTCATGTGTTAACCTTTGTTTCTGTTTATTCAGGATCCGAGATCCGCCACGATCCCAATACGACCCGAGCATCAATTCCGGAAAAAGGAGTGAGTGAACTCCGTTTCGACTGTTCTAATACTGAGCCCATGGAAATCTAAACATTGCGTTTAAATATGAGAGTTCATCGTGCACGGAAAATGGAGGGATTTTTTTTAAATCTCGGCCTATAGTTGGGTATCCCAGTTAAAATTTGAAATTGTGAACTGAAGATTACAATATTCGGGGAGAGATGGAATGGTAGCTCAGTGAACTGATCAATATCAGCCCTCAGGTACCGGTCCTCTATACAGGGGATTACCTGTTTCTGGCAACTGGAGGGGATGCAGCTCACACTATCGCTGGCATTTTGTTTCGGACCCGGATTGGTGTTTGCTGTTTCAGCAACGGCCCCTGATACTCTTCACTGTTGTGACATATCCGTTTTGTTCCCACAGGCACCTGGGGTACAGATAACGCGAACGCATCGCAAATCTATGAAAATGTCACAAGCAATGAACAGGTTGGATGTTTGTATTATGCTCATGATCTCAGTCACTGTTTAGCAAAGGGAAGATAAGAACAGAGGTAATGTGATGGGCAGCGTCCACCAGGCCCTTCGGCTCTGATTGGACATTTATTTAGATCAGGAATGATCTCCCCGGTAACTGAGGAGCAACACCTCAAAGCAGTTCCAAACCAGATGGCATGAATATCGACCTTTTCCTACCGGCATCTTTGTTCCCTTCCTTCTTCTTCTATTCTACTCTCCAGACTGATTTTTCTTCTCTTCACATGTCCATTAACTTCCCTTGGTTCCTCTCCATCTTCCATTTCTCCCATGGTCCAGTCTCCTCTGTAATCGGATTCCTCTTTCTTCAGCTCTTTCCCTTCCTCACTCCCCAGGTCCACCTCTCACCTTCCACATGGACAACCTTCCTCTCCCCAGTTTGTTATTCTGTCACCTTTCTGCTCGCTCTCCAGTCCAGCGGAAGGGTCTCGGCCCAAAACGTCGACTCTTTGTTCATATCCATTGCTGCTACCCGAAATGCTGGGTGACTCCGGCATTTTGTGTGTTTTGCTGCGGATTTCCAGCATCAGCAGATTTTCATCAATGGAGTTATTTGCGGTTTCCACAGAATCCATGATTCCAGTACGATGCAGACTCATTTCTTACTCTGGAATATATTTCATGAAGGATCCTTTTTAAATGTCCGGTCAATGCGCGTAAGACACAAAGGGAAGGGATGGTCAAGTCTGGACCTGCCGGACTGTGATCAGCAATGATCGTTGTGAGCGTTCACGATAAATAACAAATCCGGCCAGGATCTTGGGGCCACAGCTCCATTTCCCCAATCTGTCACGTACACGTTCTGATCCAGACTTATCTCTCAAGGTGAATGGTTTTGAAGAGGAGTTCCTCGTCAAGTAACATGCATCATGCGACCCTTATTGCTGAGTGCTTACGAATGATTTAATGCCGTTCGGGAACGTTCCTATATAATATTGCTCCAAGCAGGAAAGAATGTAAAACTTGATACCCTCGGGGTTTTCATGTGGAGAGACAGAATACAATTGTTGAGCACTGGGTTAAACGTCACAATAGAAATCTTCAGTTTATTTTTTCAGGGCGCAAGGAACAAGGCAGAAGATGGAAGCTCCATTTATATGGTAAGGGCTATATTTGCGTCAATCCCTTTTTGTAGTAATTGTTCCACTTCACACAGTAAGAAACAAAACCTGAAGCGAGACATTTGACAACGAGAATGACGTCGAAGAGGCAACTGTAGGGGGCACAGAAATGCCGGATGAACTCATGAAGTATCATGTGTCAGTCTTTACTGCGGAGCAGACCATCAGTATGACAGTGTCAGGGCACCGGAGTGGTTGCAGTCACTATAATAAGGAGAAGATGCAAGGCAAGCTGGAAGGGCTGAAGGTGGAGAAATCACCGGGACTAACTGCTCCCCAGCATTCTGAAACGGGCCGCTGAAGAGATAGTAGAGGCATTAATACTGACATTCCAAGCTGCAAATTTCTATGGAATTGTTTTTGTGGGCTGGAAAGTTGGAAATAGCACTCTGATCTTCTTGAAGGAAGGGAAGCAAGGGATTACGCGCCTTTCCGCTCAGGTATCATGTCTGTCTGTCTCGGATCCTCTGTCCATCATGGTCCGACTGTTCCGTGTTACTTCCAGACATAATTTATTAAATGAGCGCAGACATTCTTGCAGTTCTCTTCATTCACAAAATGCTTTTGATAAAAAAAATCTGCTAATCATGCTGATTTCCTCTCATTAACAGGGACTTGTCCTGGAGGACCGATCTGTTTACAGTGATCTGAAGAGGTATGTGAACAGAATATTGGGCTGCCGATACATAGTGTCACCTGTAAAGGAAACGTATGCACTAGTTTCCGTTCTGTGAGACGTGCAGGACCATGGTTGTGCCCGTGATTAGCAGTTTCGAGACACGTAACAGCGCGAGACTGGAGTTAGGCGGCATCGTACAGCGATATATTGTTATTGAAAGGAACAAATTTCCTGGGCCCGTGGCGATATGAAATCTCCTAGTTGTATGCAAGGTTGCATTGTCACGATGTTTGACACAGATTCAAAAGTCATCACTTCGTATTTATCCTCCCCAGCAGCAGCACTTTCGGCTTGCTGACGTGGTCAACATAAATTGTGAATTGTTTCCGCAGATGACGTCACTGGTAAAGAGAAGAGGATGTTTGGCTCGTGAATTGACACAGAGGAAGGACAACCATCGAGGGAAAAGCCACCGTTCAGAATATCCCTCATTGTTTCTTTATAATTGTTCTCCATGTCTCCGTTAGATCTTTTCTGCGTTTCACATCCTCAGGACGAAGTCATCACTGAAGGTTTTGACTCGTTTGTATCACAGCAGCTTCGTTCCCTCACCTCAGCCCAGACTCCTGTGTCCCATAATTGACACCTTCACACTGCCGCCGACATTTTCCCTTTCAACTTTACACTGTGATATAATCTATACACCGTCTTGACCCACATCATGGTCCGGTAGGGTTCTGACTACTTGTTACGCTGAAAAACATGAAATATCGGAGCGCTTCACGCTCAACCCACAGATTAGCTTCGTTATTCACTTGACGTGAGGCCGGGAATAATTCCATTGATTTCACCCTTTAGGAAGAGATATATTGGGAAGGGTGTCCCGGCTAGTGCAGAGAGATCTAGCAGAAAGACCCAGGGAATGAGGGAGCTCCCGTGCGAGGAGCGCCTGCCTACCCCTCCCCTCAATGTTTTGAGGAGTTTGTTTAGGTGCGTTGCCCACAGTCGGGCATTCTCGGGCCGAAACCCTTCCTTCCAATTTTTGTAAGTGGATTCGAGTTGGCGGATTGATTTCTTTTCCTATGGAAGATGTATAGCTGTACAGCTCGGGGTTGTGCGCCCAATGTTGTTGTTATTCTTTTGTTTGTTTGTTTGATTTTCAGTTAGTAGCTATTTTTTAATTATTAGGGGTTCTTTTTTTTCCTTCATTTTCATTCAAAAATATATTCTTAACACTTTATTTTCACTTATTATTATTGATATTTTGCTTAGATTTGTTAATCAGTAAGTTGCTAATTTAATTCTTTATTGCATATAATGACATATTGAGTTAATGTATCTTTTGTTAATCTTTAATAATAATTAATAAAATATTTTTTAAATGAAAATGAGTCTCATAAAAGACCCATTTATCCCCCTTTGCTGGGATGGCATTCCACACACCCATCACTGTCTGTGTGAAACTCTTACCTCTGATATCCCCCTTGTATCTACTTCCAAGCACTAGGAAGTTAGACCAGTCGTGTTAGCATCCTAGGGAAAATGCCTCTGACGATCCAAACGATCAATGCCTCTCATCGTCTTATACACCTCTATCAGCTCACCCCTCATCCTCCATCTCTCCAAGGAGAAAAGGCCGAGTTCACTCAAGCTATTCTCCTAAGGCATGCTCCCCCATCCAGGCAACGTGTTTTTAAATCTCCTCTGTCAATCGGGCTTGCTGTCGTTCGCTGAAAGGGCCGAAGCAACTACTCTGTTTTTTTTTGTGGCTGAATAATAAATGTAATAATATACGAAACGGTGCTGAAACTCTGACTTGTCTTCCGATTGCTGCGTGAAGTGGCTCAGAAAATGATAATCAATCCGAGTCACAGATTCGGCCCCTTTTCCAATCTGCCTATATGGCAGAAATGTGACGTAGCTTCTGATTTGCAGCATGTTGATTTATCCCATAATTCGGTCACTTCATGTGGTTCTTCCATCAGTCTCCCTCGTGTCGATGTTTCACTGTAACCCAGTGAAATGATTTTTGTTGCTCAACTTAGTTTCAAACTTGTTCGCTTAATACTTCACTTGCAGGCTTGGTGTTTGATGAGGAAGGTGTTAGCATTCATTTCATGAGAACTGGAATGTAAAAGCAAGGATGTGATTCGGTAACTTTATAACGCACGGGTGAGGCCTCACTTGCAGCATTGTAAGCAGGTTTAAACCCCTGAACTGACCAACAATGCGCTGAAACTGAAGAAGGGCTCAAGGAGGTTCACAGAAATTATTCCAGAATTGAATGGCATGTCACATGAAGAGCTTTCAATGGCTCTGGGCCTGAGGGGTGGCCTCAATGAAACCGATCGAACGGTGAAAGGAATTGATAGAGTGGGTGTTGAGAGGATGCTTCCTGTGGTGGGAGACTCTGAGACCAGAGGACACGGCTTCAGAGTTGAGGGGCGTACTTTTAAAAGGAAGATGAGGAGGAATTCCTTTAAACAGAGAGTGATGAAACCGGGCAATCTTTTGTCACAGGCAGCTGTGGAGGCCAAGTATTTGCAGGATTCAACAGACCCATCTCCCGACAGGTGAAAAAGAGCAACACTTGTTTTTTGTAATTTATTTTTTTATTGTAGTTCATCATCAAGCAAGCATTTCCACAAGGTGTATTTCTGTACATATCTATCATATATCCATATGTGCCACAGATCTCCACACTTTAAACCTCCACGCACTTTGATCACCCTTGGGAAGGTTTCACTGCTACCGCAGCCAAGGATACCAGCAGAGTTTCATATAGGTTGTCCCACCCTGAGCAATAAACTCCGACCATCCACCCGGCCTATTATCCTCAGGTTATCCCACAACTGCGCAGTCTATTGTTAAATCATGAGTGAAATCTGCATTGCCCGTTTCAGGGAAGATTCTAGTAAATTATTATTTTAAACAAAATCCCCGTAGCTGCTGGAAATCTGAAGTGCAAACAGAAATTGTTGGAAACAACGTCTCGGTGGGAGACCAAATTCATGCTCTTGGTTCCTGGTACCTTCATCGCTGATCCAGACACGAAACGCAAACTGAGTCTTTTTCCACAGTTGCTGCTTTCTTTAGAGTAATTTCTACATTTCTGCCATTTGCAAGACGAAATGACACTCGGAAACAGAGCAGTGACTGGAGATCAGAGAAGATTGTGGTCTCCAGTGGCGCCGCTGCGGAGACCCGTGTTCAATCCCCCTCTCTGCCCTCTCTATCTTACTGGGTGTTTATAAAGAGTTAATAAAGTTTTGCTGCTGATTTAGTTTCTCCAGTTTGCAATCGGCCGCTTCCTTTGTTATAAAAATAGTTGATTCCGAACAGTCTGGTATTGTGTCACAAGCACTTCCCGATCTCAATTCAACGAATCCTTAATTCTCAGAAACAAGAAGTGAAAAGTTTCTGACGAATGTCAGAATTTAATGTGCTTAGTCCTGTGCTGTCAGATTAGAGATCATGCCCCTTGCCTGGTTGGATACCTACAGTGTCCACAATATCTCCTGTCGGATGTCAGAATTTAATGTGCTTAGTCCTGTGCTGTCAGATTAGAGATCATGCCCCAAGCCTGGTTGGATACCTACAGTGTCCACAATATCTCCTGTCGGATGTCAGAATTTAATGTGCTTAGTCCTGTGTTGTCAGATTAGAGATCATGCCCCAAGCCTGGTTGGATAGCTACAGTGTCCACAATATCTCCTGTCGGATGTCAGAATTTAATGTGCTTAGTCCTGTGCTGTCAGATTAGAGATCATGCCCCAAGCCTGGTTGGATACCTACAGTGTCCACAATATCTCCTGTCGGATGTCAGAATTGAATGTGCTTAGTCCTGTGCTGTCAGATTAGAGATCATGCCGCAAGCCTGGTTGGAGACCTACAGTGTCCACAATATCTCCTGTCGGATGTACACACGGAAACAACAGGACCGGGAACTACTTCGGTCAGCTAACGTCTCCAACCATACAGCAGTATCTGTCCCAGACAATTCTCACCCACTTCCCCATTAGCCTTTACCCACTGCCAATTTACAACCCCGACCATTCAAGCATTAATCTCCCACTCTTTAAGTCCATCTCAGTGATCTGCCCTCTAAATCCATCCGGGGACAAGAACTCCGCAATTCTAAACCCACTGACAGAAGGCTTCACCCAAACCGGGTTCAAACTTGCAATTTTTCCCCACAACAAATACGTACGACATGTGCAAATATGATCTACACATGTGCACGGCCATGTCTCCCAACGACATTGACTGTTTCATTGAGGGTGCTGGCAGGTTCAGAGATGCGGAAGGCCATAGGGGCCGGAGAGGGTTACAGAGACCGTGAGGGGATTAGCACTTGAGATGGATACAGAGACGGAGAGTCTGTAGAGGCCAGAAGGGCGTAGTGAAACGAGAATAGTGTAATGCTTGAAAGGAGACACAGAAACAGGGAAGGTCTCGGGACTGGAGGAGGCTCTAGATTGCAGACGCGGGGCGGGAGGGGGATTTACGAGACCGAGATCTTTGAAGTGGTTCAGGTGGTATTGGGGGAAGGCTGTGGTTAGAGAGAAATAGATGGGTTTTGCTGCAGGAGCCCTCATAGAGTCGGAGAGGCGTGGGGGCAAGATGTCTAAAGAGACAGGGAGTGTGTACATAGACTGGGTGCCGTTTCAGAGAGGGAGTGGTGTAGAGGCTGGAATTTCAGAGACAGGGAAAGTATCCATCATTTTGTATTGTTCATTCTTTTGTAAACGTTCTGAAGTTCTTCCATTACGATTAACATTTATGACTCATTATGACGTTGAACTCGACTTATTAATATTACTCTCAGGGAGAAGGAATATGAACCTGAAGATACACGCTCAATTCTCTCCGCCCCCATCAGATTTCTGAATGGTCTATGGACCCATGAATACTACCGCAACTTTTCTTCTCCATTTGCAATACTTATTTATGCTATGCTTCTGGTCTTAGCTGGTAGACACGGTTATCTATTGCTCTGTACTTCTGCCATAAGAGAACAGATTAAATGACATATATCAGTGGTGATAAATCTGGTTCTGATTTTAAACATTCTCCAGGCACCCAGTTCCAGTTGTTATTGTTCAGAAAGCTGAGGGAGGAGCAGAGAGATTTAGCAGTACAGGGTGCGTTTCTCGGTCTCTGGGGGTAAGGGATGTTGGCTGATTTTTCCAATATCATTGTGTATTGATAGATTACACAGCGAGATTCTCTCCTCTGAGACATATCTCAGCGAGAAATGGTCACCAGGAAAACAATTCCCAGAGGAATATTTACATCAAAGTGTGGTGCGGATTGTTTGTATTTTAAGGGATGAGTCTGGGTGTTGTTGGCAAGGCAGGAATTTATCACCCCTCCCTTAACAAAACCCTTCACTGAGCGGTTTGTGTTAGTTTCTCTCCTTAAACTGTCAGACGCTGTCTGGGAAAGATGCTACCAAAGTTTTCTCAGGCAGGGAGTTCCGGGAATCGGACCCGCACCGTGGTGCAGGCAGCTCAGTCTGATTTCCGAGTGGCGGGGAATCTTGGGGACCAAAGTAGTCTTTAATTGCCATGTTCCTCTTTTTCCTTGCTCCCCTTTGCCCTCAGGTCGAGAACGGTCGTTCAGGAGTAGGGTGGGGTAGTTGGTAGGGGTGAGGTAGTCGGTAAGGGTGGGGTAGTTGGTAGGGGTGAGGTAGTTGGTAGGGGTGAGGTAGTTGGTCGTGATAGTAGTGGTGGTCCGGGGATTCTCGTGGAATAGTCCTGGTAGGTTACTATGCTGCATTCTATAGACTGTGCACACATCTATGGGTGGTGGAGGAAGGGAACTTGCATGTTGCAATTGCATCAGTTTGCTCTGTAGCAGGGTCTAACACTGCACAGTCTGGTAACAATAGGTAAGAGAGAATTGGGAAGCTGTGGTAGGTACTTCCACAATTTCTTCAGCAGTTCCAATTGAAGCAGAAATACGGTCAAAACAAACCAGTTCCTCTTCAATCTATCACTCCCCCATCCCCCAAGATCATGGCGAACAAAATACAGATAGTTTTACACATCGATATTAATAATAGCTTCTTTTTCCATCTTGGCTGGAGGTTGTACAAAGTATAATACTCACACCGCACACAAGACACTCCAAACCAACTCTCAAGGATTGAATCAGTTCCATGGGAATGTAATGAATATTAAACTACAGGACACACAACTCAACCGCCAGCAAGTTTTTCAAGCACATTGATTAAGCACACACACACACACACACACACACACACACACACACACACACACACACACACACACACACACACACACACACACACACACACACACACACACACACACACACACACACACACACTGCGATTGAACCCTGTACTGGGGAGCTGCACAGCAGAGGCCGCACCCACTGTGACCATTCTTGCAGAGGGACAGGAGGACTGTGACCCTGCAATGTCTCGTTCATCTTTCCTGAAGGGAATGGGCAGCGGGAAAGAATATTGTCTCCCCGTGGAGTCCAAAAGATTGTCTTACGGGCAAAAGTGACGTTTAATCGCCTTGTTCCTCATTTCCCTTGCTGACCTTCGCCCTCCGGGTGAGCACGGTTGTTAGTTGGGGGTGGGGTAGTTGGTAGTGGTGTGAATGGTGGTCCGAATGTTCTCGCAGAATAGTCCTGGCGAGTAACCGTGCTGCGTTCTACAGACAGTGCACACATCGGCCATTACCTGCTGGTACTGGAGCAAGGGAAGGTGCATGTTGCAATTGCATTCGTTTGCTCTGTAGCAGAGTTTAACACCTCACAGTCTGCTAATAATAGATAAGTCAGAAAGACGAAACTGTGGTAATTACTTCCTCATTGGTTCTTCAGCAGTTCAATTGAACCAGGAATACTCTCAAGACGACGCAGTTACTCCTCCATCGATCACTCACCCACCACCCCACCCCACAGGCCAGTTCATTTTCAAAAACATATTGAATGTTTCACAGATCCTTGTAAGTAATAGCTTGTTTATCCATCAGGACTGTCGGTTGTAATACACAGCGTATTGTCACCACACGTGAGCCATTCTCAACAGACCCTCAAACATTGAATCATTTCCACAGAACTGTAGTAATTATTAAGACACATCCATCACGCAGCATGTTTACTGCAACTCGGCTCGTTTCCCATGTTTCCATCAATATATAGAGGTGACGAGTAGAGAGGTTGCAATATTAGATCTCCTATTTGAAAAAAAGTTAGGACAGGTTATGAAAGTGTGTGTAGGGGAACACTTTGGTTCCAGGGATCATAACACCATTAGTTTCAACTTGATCATGGATGACGATAGACCTGGTCCTCGGTTTGAGGTTCTAAACTGGAAAAAAGCCAATTTTGAAGAAATGAGGAAGTATATAAAAAGCGTTGATTTGGACAGGTTGTTCTTTGGCAGGGATGTCGTTGGTAAGTAAGAGGCCTTGAAAGGAGAAATTTTGAGAGTACAGAGTTTGTATGTTCCAGTCAGGATTAAAAGCAAAGTGATTAAGGATAAGGAACATTGGTTCTCAAGGCATATTGGAACACTGATAGAGAAGAAGAGGGAGATGTATAACATGTATAGGAAACAGGGAGCAAATAAGGTAGTTGAGGAGTATAAAAAGTCCAAAAAATACTTTAGAAAGAACTCAGGAGGGCTAAAAGAAGACATGAGGTAGCTCTGGCAGACAAGGTGAATGGTAATCCAAAGTACTTCTACAGCTCCATTAAGAGCAAATGGATAGTAAGTATAAAACCAATCCTCTTGAAGATCAGAGTGGCCGGTTATGCATGGAACCAAAAGAAATGGGAGAGATCTTTAATGTTTTTTTTGAATCTGTATTTAGTAAAGAAACTGGTATGGAGTGAATGAAAATAAGGCAAACAAGTAGTGAAGTCATGGAACCTATACAGATTGAAGAGGAGGAGATGTTTGCTATCTTGAGGCAAATCAGAGTGGATAAATCCACAGGACCTTATAGGGTATTCCATCGGATCTTTAAGAGACTAGTTTTGAAATTGCAGGGGCCCTGACAGATATATTTCAAATGTTGAAAGCTACAGGTGAGATGCCTGAGGATAGCTCATGTTGTTCTATTGTTTAAAAATGGCTCTTAAAGTATTCAGGGAAATTATAGGCCGGTAGGTTTGTAGTCGGTAGTAGATAAATTATTGGAAGGAGTACTAAGGGATAGGATCTGTAAGTATTCAGATAGACAGGGACCTATTAGGGAGAGTCTATACGGCTTTTTATGTGCTATGTCAAGTTTAGCAAATCTATTCCTGCTTAGAGGAGTTTAGAAGGAAAGTGGATGAAGGCAAGGCAGTAGATGTTGTCAACTTGGACTTCAGCAAGGCCTTTGACAAGGTCCCGCATGGGAGGTTAGTTAGGAAGATACAGTGGCTGGGAATACATGGTGAGATAGTAAATTGCATTAGCCATTGGCTCAATGGGAGAAGTCAGAGAGTGGTAGTGGAGGATTGTTTCTCTGAGTGGAGGCCTGTGACTACTGGTGTGCCACAGGGATCAGTGCTGGGTCCATTGTTATTTGTTATCCAAATCAATGATCTGCATGATCATGTGGAAAATTGGATCAGCAAATTTGCTGATGATACAAAGATTGGAGGTGTAGTGGAGAGTGATTAAGGATTTCATCGCTTGCAGAGGGATATGGACCAGCTGTAAAAATGGTAGATGGAGTTTAATACAGGCAAGTGTGAGGTATTGCAATTTGGAAGGAAACACGAAGGTAGAACATACAAGTTAAATGGTAGGACACTGAGGAGTGCAGTCGAACAGAGGGATCTAGGAATACAGATACAATATTCCCTAAGAGTGGCGTCACAGCTAAATAGGGTAGCAAAGACAGCTTTTGGTACATTGACATTTATAAATCAAAGTATTGAATTTAAGAGTTGGAATGTAATGGTGAGGTTGTATAAGTTTTTTGTGAGGCCGAATTTGGAGTATTGTGTACAGTTTGGGTCACGGAATTAGAGAATGAATGTTAATAGGGTAGATAGAGTGCAGAGATGGTTTACAAGGATGTTGCTGGGACTTCAGAAACAGAGTTACAGATAAAGTGTGAATAGGTTAGGACTTTATTCCCTGGAGCGGAAAAAAAATAGGGGAGACTTGATAGAGGTATATGAAATTTTGATGGGAATAGATACAATGAATGCAATCAGGCTTTCTCCCCTGAGGCTAGGGGAGAAAACAAACAAGAGGACAGGGATTAAGCGTGAAGGGGTAAAAGTTTAAAGGGATCATTGGTGGGTGGAGATTCATAACACAGAGAATGGAGGAAGTGTGGAATGAGCTGCCAGATAAAGTGGTAAATGCGGGGTCACTTTTCACATTTAAGAAAGAACTTGAATAGCCACAGGGATGAGGGGTGGATGGTGGGATATGGGCCGGTTCCCGTCAGTGGGACATGGCAGAGAAATGATACGGCACAGCCAGGAAGGGTCAAAAGGCCAGAGTCTGAGCTGTAATGTTAAGTATGTATATTACACACACACACACACAGTCACACACACACACACACACACACACACACACACACACACACACACACACACACACACAGTCACACACACACACACACACACACACACAGTCACACACACACACACACACACACACACACACACACACACACACACACACACACACACCTGGATGCCCAGACTGAACCCTGTACTGGGGGGACTTGCACAGCACAGGCCGCACCCACTGTGACCATTCTAGCAGAAGGACAGGAGAAATGTGACCCTGCAATGCCTCATTCATCTTTCATGAAGAGAGAGGGCAGCGGAACGTCTACCGTCTCCCCGTGGTGTCCAAACGTTTGTCTTGGGGGCGAAAGTGACGTTCCTGTGCTTTTTTTCTCATTTTCCTTGCTGACCTTTGCCCTCTGGGCGAACACGGTTGTTAGTTGGGGGTGAGGTATTCGGTAGTGGTGTGAAAGGTGGTCCGAATGTTCTCGCAGAATAGCCCTGGCGAGCAACTGTGCTGCATTCTATAGACAGTGCACTCATCGGCCATTACCTGCTGGTACTGGAGCAAGGGAAGGTGCATGTTGCAATTGCATTCGTTTGCTCTGTAGCAGAGTTTAACACCTCACAGGCTACTATTAATAGATAAGTCAGAAAGTCGAAACTGTGCTAATTACTTCCTCATAGGTTCTTCAGCAGTTCAATTGAACTAGGAATTCTCTCAAAGCAACCCAGTTCCTCCTCCATCGATCACTCACCCCCCACCCCAAAGGCCAGATCATGTTGAAAAACATACTGACTGTTTCACAGATCCAAGTATGTAATAGCTTGTTTATCCATCAGGACCGTCGGTTGTAATACACAGCGTATTGACACCACACTGGTGCCATTCTCAACAGACTCTCAAGCATTGAATCATTTTCACAGGGCTGTAGTAATTATTAAAACATGGGCCACACACCCATCACCCAGCAAGTTTCCTGCAACTCGGCTTGTTTCCCATGTTTCCATCTATATATAGATGTACCGACTCGAGAGGATGCAATATTAGATCTCCTAATAGGAAACAAGTTAGGTCAGGTGACAGAAGTGTTTGCAGGGGAACACTTTGGTTCCAGGGATCATAACACTATTAGTTTCAACTTGATCATGCATAACGATAGACATGATCCTTGGGTTGAGCATCTAAACTGAAAAAAAAAAAGGCCAATTTTGATGAAATGAGGAAGGATATAAAAAACGTGGATTTGGACAGGTTGTTGTTTGCCAAGGGTGTCGTTGGTAAGTAGGAGGCCTTGAAAGAGGAAATTTTGAGAGTACAGAGTTTGTATGTTCCAGTCAGGATTAAAAGCAAAGTGATTAAGGATAAGGAACATTGGTTCTCTCGCTATAGTGGAATTCTGGTAAAGAGGAAGAGAGAGATGTATAACATGTGGAGGAAACAGGGAGCAGATAAGGTACTTGATGTGTATAAAATGTGCAATAATATTTAGGAAAGAAATCAGGAGGGCTAAAAGAAGACATGAGGTAGCTTTGGCAGTCAAGGTGAATGATAATCCAAGGTGCTTCTACAGATATATTAAGAGCAAAAGGTTAGTAAGGGATACGGCTGGTGCTCTTGAAGATCAGAGTAGTCCGCAATGCATGGAACCAAAAGAAATGGGGGAGACCTTTAATGGGTTTGTTGCGTCTATATTTACTAAGGAAACTGGCATGGAGTCAATGAAAATAAGGCAAACAGGTAGTGAGGTCATGGAACCTATACTTATTGAAGAGGAGGAGGTGCTTGCTATCTTGCGGCAAATCAGAGTAGATAAATTCCCAGGACCGGATTGGGTTTTCCCTCCGACCTTGAAGGAACCTAGTGTTGAAATTGCAGGGGTCCTGGCAGATTTATTTAAAATGGTGGCAGCTATGGGTGACCTGCCAGAGGATTGGAGGATAGCTCATTTTGTACCGCTGCTTAAAAATGCTCCAAAGTTAGTAATGGAAATTATAGACCGCTAGGTTTGTAGTCAGTAGTCGATAAATTATTGGAAGGAGTACTAGGAGATAGGATCTATAAGTATTCAGATAGACAGGGACTTATTAGGGCGTGTCGACACGACTTTGTGCATAGTTGGTCATGTTTAACAAATCTATTAATTTTCCAGGAGGTTAGAAGGAAAGCAAATGCAGGAAATCAGTAGATGTTGTCTGCGTGGACTTCAGTAAGGCCTTTGACAGGGTCCCGTTATGAGGGGTTAGTTAGGAAGATAGTCGACAGAACAGAAAGAAAGGTTGAATCGGTTAGGACTTTAGTCCCTGGAGAGGAGAAGATTTTTGGGAGACTTGATAGAGGTATATGAAATAATTTTAGCAATAGATAGAATTAATGCAATCAGGCTTTCTCCACTGAGGCTAGAGGAGAAAAAAAAGCAGGAGTACATGGGTTAAGGGTGAAGGGGGAAAAGATTGAAATGAACATGGGGGGGGTGGCTTCATCATACAGAGAGTGGTGAAAGTGTGGAATGAGCTGCCAGATGAAGTGGTAAATGTAGGCTCACTTTTAACATTTAAGAAGAACTGGAACAGCTACACGGATGAGAGGTGTTTGGAGGGATATGGGCCGGGTGCAGGTCAGTGGGCCATGGCAGAGAAATGGTACGGCTGAACCAAGGAAGGCCAAAAGGCCTATTTCTATGCTGCAACGTTCTGTGATGTATATGTTGTATAGTGCGTATGTATATTACACACACACACTCACACACACACACACACACACACACACACACACACACACACACACACACACACACACACACACACACACACACACACACACACACACACACACACACACACACACACACACACACACACACACACACTGCGATTGAACCCTGTACTGGGGAGCTGCACAGCAGAGGCCGCACCCACTGTGACCATTCTTACAGACCATTCCTGTCTCACTTTGTTCCTCATTTGCTTTGCTGACCGTCACCCTCCGGGCGAGAACCGTTGTTAGGTTGGGGGTGAGGTGTTTGGTAGTGGTGTGAATGGTGGTCCGAATGTTCTCGCAGAATAGCCCTGGCGAGTAACCGTGCTGCATTCTACAGACAGTGCACACATCGGCCATTCCCAGCTGGTGCTGGAGGAAGGGAAGGTGCATGTTGCAATTACATTCATTTGCTCTGTAGCAGAGTTTAACACCTCACAGTCTGCTAATAATAGATAAGTCAGAAAGACGAAACTGTGGTCATTACTTCACCATAGGTTCTTCAGAAGTTCAATTGTACCATGAATACTCTCAAAATAACGCAGTTCCTTCTCCATCGATTACTCCCCCACCACACCACAGGCCAGTTCATGGTGAAATACATGCTGACTGTTTTACAGGTCCATGTTAGTAATAGTTTGTTTATCCATCAGGACTGACGGTTGTAATGCACAGCGTATTGACACCTCACGGGAGCCATTCTCAACAGACCCTCAAGCATTGAATCAGTTTCACAGGGATGTAGTAATTACTAAAAGATAGGACACACACCAATCACCCAGCAAGTTTCCTGCAACTCGGCTTGTTTCCCATGTTTCCATCAATATATAGAGATACCGACTAGAGTGGATGCAATGTTACATCTCTCATTAGGAAACGAGTTAGGACAGGTGACGCAAGTGTGTGTAGGGGAACACTTTGGTTCCAGGGATCATAACACCATTAGTTTCAACTTGATCATGGATGACGATAGACCTGGTTCTTGGTTTGAGGTTGTAAACTGGAAAAAAGCCAATTTTGAAGAAATGAGGAAGTATATAAAAAACGTGGATTTGGACAGGTTGTTCTTTGGCACGGATGTCGTTCATAAGTATGAGGTCTTGAAAGGAGAAATTTTGAGAGTACAGAGTCTTTATGTTCCTGTCGGGATTAAAAGCAAAGTGAATAAGGATAAGGAACTTTGGTTCTCTCGTAATATTGGAACTCTGATAGAGAAGAAGAGGGAGACGTATAACATGTATTGAAAACAGGGAGCAACGAAGGTCGTTGAGGAATATTAAAAAAGTCCCAAAAATACCTAAGAAAGAACTCAGGAGGGCTAAAGGAAGACGTGAGTTAGCTCAGGCAGACAAGGTGAAAGGTAATCTTAGGCCGGTAGGTTTGTAGTCAGTAGTAGATAATCTATTGGAAGGAGTACTAAGAGATAGGATCTATAAGTATTCAGATAGACTGGGACCTATTAGGGCCTGTCGACACAACTTTGTGCGTAGCAGGTCATGTTTAACAAATCTATTAATGTTTCGAGGAGGTTAGAAGGAAAGCAAATGCAGGAACTCAGTAGATGTTGTCTGCGTGGACTTCAGTAAGGCCTTTGACAGGGTCCCGCATGGGGGGTTAGTTAGGAAGATACAGTCGAAAGTACAGGAAGAAAGGTTGAATAGGTTAGGACTTTATTCCCTGGAGCGGAGAAGAATGTGAGGAGACTTGATAGACGTGTATAAAATAATTTTGGCAACAGATAGAATTAATGCAATCAGGCTTTCTCCACTGAGGCTAGAGGAGAAAAAAACAGGAGCACATGGGTTAAGGGTGAAGGGGGAAAAGATTGAATTGAACATGGGGGGGGGGCTTCATCATACAGAGAGTGGTGAAAGTGTGGAAAGAGCTGCCCGATGAAGTGTTAAATGTAGGCTCACTTTTAACATCTAAGAAGATCTTGAACAGCTACATGGATGAGAGGTGTTTGGAGGGTTATTGGCCGGGTGCAGGTCAGTGGGACATGGCAGAAAAATGGTACGGCAGAGCCAAGAAAGGACAAAAGGCCTATTTCTATGCAGCAACGTACTGTGATGTATATGTTGTATAGTGCGTATGTATATTACACACACACACACACACACACACACACACACACACACACACACACACACACACACACACACACACACACACACACACACACACACACACACACAGCGATTGAACCCTGTACTGGGGAGCTGCACAGCAGAGGCCGCACCCACTGTGACCATTCTTGCAGAGGGACAGGAGGACTGTGACCCTGCAATGTCTCTTTCATCTTTCCTGAAGGGAATGGGCAGCGAGAAAGAATATTGTCTCTCCGTGCAGTCCAAAAGATTGTCTTGCTGGCAAAAGTGACGTTTAATCGCCTTGTTCCTCATTTTCCTTGCTGACCTTCGCCCTCTGTGCGAGCAGGGCTGTTAGTTGGGGGTGGGGTTGTTGGTAGTGGTGTGAATGGTGATCCGAATGTTCTCGCAGAATAGTCCTGGCGAGTAACCGTGCTGCATTCTACAGACAGTGCACACATCGGCCATTACCTGCTGGTACTGGAGCAAGGGAAGGTGCATGTTGCAATTACATTCGTTTGCTCTGTAGCAGAGTTTAACACCTCACAGTCTGCTAATAATAGATAAGTCAGAAAGACGAAACTGTGGTCATTACTTCACCATAGGTTCTTCAGAAGTTCAATTGTACCATGAATACTCTCAAAATAACGCAGTTCCTTCTCCATCGATTACTCCCCCACCACACCACAGGCCAGTTCATGGTGAAATACATGCTGACTGTTTTACAGGTCCATGTTAGTAATAGTTTGTTAATCCATCAGGACTGACGGTTTTAATACTCACCTCACGGGAGCCATTCTCAACAGACTTTCAAGCATTGAATCAGTTTCTCAGGGATGTAGTAATTACTAAAACATAGGACACACACCAATCACCCAGCAAGTTTCCTGCAATTCGGTTTGTTTCCCAAGTTTCCATCAGTATATAGAGGTACCGACTAGAGTGAATGCAATATTAGATCTCCAATTAGGAAATGAGTTAGGGCAGGTGACGCAAGTGTGTGTAGGGGAACACTTTGATTCCAGGGATCATAACACCTTTAGTTTCAGCTTGATCATGGATGACGATAGACCTGGTTCTTGGTTTGAGGTTGTAAACTGGAAAAAAGCCAATTTTGAAGAAATGAGGAAGTATATAAAAAAACGTGGATTTGGACAGGTTGTTCTTTGGCACGGATGTCGTTCATAAGTATGAGGTCTTGAAAGGAGGAATTTTGAGAGTACAGAGTCTTTATGTTCCTGTCGGGATTAAAAGCAAAGTGAATAAGGATAAGGAACTTTGGTTCTCTAGAAATATTGGAACTCTGATAGAGAAGAAGAGGGAGACGTATAACATGTATAGAAAACAGGGAGCAACGAAGGTAGTAGAGGAATATTTCAAAAGTCCCAAAGATACCTAAGAAAGAACTCAGGAGGGCTAAAAGAAGACGTGAGGTAGCTCAGGCAGACAAGGTGAAAGGTAATCTTAGGCCGGTAGGTTTGTAGTCAGTAGTAGATAATCTATTGGAAGGAGTACTAAGAGATAGGATCTATAAGTATTCAGATAGACTGGGACCTATTAGGGCGAGTCGACACAACTTTGTGCGTAGCAGGTCATGTTTAACAAATCTATTAATGTTTCGAGGAGGTTAGAAGGAAAGCAAATGCAGGAAATCAGTAGATGTTGTCTGCGGTGACTTCAGTAAGGCCTTTGACAGGGTCCCGCATGGGGGGTTAGTTAGGAAGATACAGTCGAAAGTACAGGAAGAAAGGTTGAATAGGTTAGGACTTTATTCCCTGGAGCGGAGAAGAATGTGAGGAGACTTGATAGAGGTATATAAAATAATTTTGGCAACAGATAGAATTAATGCAATCAGGCTTTCTCCACTGAGGCTAGAGGAGAAAAAAGCAGGAGTACATGGGTTAAGGGTGAAGGGGGAAAAGATTGAAATGAACATGGGGGGGGCTTCATCATACAGAGAGTGGTGAAAGTGTGGAATGAGCTGCCCGATGAAGTGTTAAATGTAGGCTCACTTTTAACATTTAAGAAGAAGTTGAACAGCTACATGGATGAGAGGTGTTTGGAGGGATATGGGCCGGGTGCAGGTCAGTGGGACATGGCAGAGAAATGGTACGGCAGAGCCAAGGAAGGCCAAAAGGCCTTTTTCTATGCAGCAACGTTCTGTGATGTATATGTTGTATAGTGCGTATCTATATTACACACACACACACACACACACACACACACACACACACACACACACACACACACACACACACACACACACACACACACACACACACACACACACACACACACACACACACACTGCGATTGAACCCTGTACTGGGGAGCTGCACAGCAGAGGCCGCACCCACTGTGACCATTCTTGCAGAGGGACAGGAGGACTGTGACCCCGCAATGTCTCGTTCATCTTTCCTGAAGGGAATGGGCACCGAGAAAGAATATTGTCTCTCCGTGCAGTCCAAAAGACTGTCTTGCTGGCAAAAGTGACGTTTTATCGCCTTGTTCCTCATTTTTCTTGCTGACCTTCGCCCTCTGTGCGAGCAGGTTTGTTAATTGGGGGTTGGGGTTGTTGGTAGTGGTGTGAATGGTGGTCCGAATGTTCTCGCAGAATAGCCCGGGCGAGTAACCGTGCTGCATTCTATAGACACTGCACCCATCGGCCATTCCCTGCTGGTACTGGAGCAAGGGACGGTGCATGTTGCAATTGCATTCGTTTGCTCTGTAGCAGAGTTTAACACCTCACAGTCTGCTAATAATAGATAAGTCAGAAAGACGAAACTGTGGTCATTACATCCTCATAGGTTCTTCAGAAGTTCAATTGTACCATGAATACTCTCAAAATAACGCAGTTCCTTCTCCATCGATCCCTCCCCCACCACCCCACAGGCCAGTTCATGGTGAAATACATGCTGACTGTTTTACAGGTCCATGTTAGTAATAGTTTGTTTATCCATCAGGACTGAAGTTTTAATGCACAGCGCATTGACACCTCACGGGGGGCATTCTCAACAGACCCTCAAGCATTGAATCAGTTTCATAGGGATGTCGTAATTACTAAAACATAGGACACACACCAATCACCCAGCAAGTTTCCTGCAACTCGGTGTGTTTCCCATGTTTCCATCAATATATAGAGATACCGACTAGAGAGTTTGCAATATTACATCTCCCATTAGAAAACGAGTTAGGACAGGTGAGGCAAGTGTGTGTAGTGGAACACTTCGGTTCCAGGGATCATAACACCATTAGTTTCAACTTGATCATGAATAACGATAGACCTGGTCCTCGGTTTGTGATTGTAATCTGGAAAACGGACAATTTTGAAGAAATGAGGAAGGATATAAAAAACGTGGATTTGGACAGGTTGTTCTTTGGCAGGTAAGTAGGAGGCCTTGAAATGAGAAATTGTGAGAGTACAGAGTTTGTATGTTCCTGTCAGGATTAAAATCAAAGTGAATCAGGATAAGGAACCTTGGTTCTCAAGGAATATTGGAACTCTGATAGAGAAGAGGAGGGAAATGTATAACATGTATAGAAAGCAGGGAGCAAATAAGGTATTTGAGGAGTATAAAAAATGTCCAAAAATACTTAAGAAAGAACTCAGGAGGGCTGAAAGAAGACATGAGGTAGCTCAGGCAGTCAAGATGAAGGATAATCTTAGGCCGGTAGGTTTGTGGTCAGTTGTAGATAAACTATTGGAAGGAGTACTAAGAGATAGGATCTATTAGTATTCATATAGACAGCGACTTATTACAGAGAGTCAACACGGCTTGTGAGTAGTAAGTCATGTTTAACAAATCTATTAGCTTTTCGTGGCGGTTAGAAGGAAAGTGGATGAAGGGAAGGCAGTGAATGTTGTCTACGTGGACTTCAGTAAGGCCTTTGACAAGGTCCCGCATGGGAAGTTAGTTCGGAAGATACAGACGCTGGGGACACATGGTGATGGTGTAAATTGCATGAGCCATTGGCTCAATGGGAGAAGACACAGAGTGGTAGTGGAGGACTGCTTCTCTGAGTGGAGGCCTGTGACTAGTGGTGTGCCGCAGAGATCAGTGCTGGGTCCATTGTTATTTGTTATCCAAATCAATGATCTGCATGATAATGTGGTAAATTGGATCCGCAAATTTGCTGATGGTACAAAGACTCGAGGTGTAGTGGAGAGTGAGGAAGGTTTTGAACGCTTGCAGAGGGATCTGAACCAGCTGCAAAAATAGGCTGTGAAATGGCAGATTGAGTTTAATGCAGGCAGATGTGAGGTATTGCACTTTGGAAGGAAACCCCAAGGTAGAACATCCAAGGTAAATGGGAATACTTTCTGTTAATGGAAATACCTTTCTACTGATCTAGGAATGCAGAAACAAATTTCCCTAAAAGTGGCGTCACAGGTAGATAGAATAGCACAGAAAGCTTTTGGTACATTGTCCTTTATTAATCAAAGTACTGAGTATAAGAGTTGGAATGTTATTGTGAAGTTGGATAAGGCTTTGGTGAGGCCGAGTTTGGACTACTGTTAGCAGTGTTGGTCACCAGATTGGAGGAAGGATGTTAATAAGGTTGACAGAGTGCCGAGATGGTTTACAAAAATGTTGACGGGACTTCAGCAACTGAGTTACAGAGAAAACTTGAATAGCTTAGGATATTATTCCCTGGAGCGTAGACGAATGAGGGGAGACTTGATAGAGTTATATAAATGTATGATGGGTATAGATAGAAGGAATGCAATCAGGCTTTCCCCGCTGAGGCTAGGGGAGAAAAACAAAACAAAAACAAGAGGACGTGGGTTAAGGGTGAAGGGAAAAAGTTTAAAGGGAACATTGGATGGTGGAGATTCATCATACAGAGAGTGGTGGAAGTGTGGAATGAGCTGCCAGATGAAGTGGTAAATGCAGGCTCACTTTTAACATTTAAGAAGAACTGGAACAGCTACGTGGATGAGAGGTGTATGGAGGGATATGGGCCTGGTGCAGGTCAGTGGGACATGGCAGAGAAATGGTTCGGCACAGCCAGGAAAGACCAAAAGGCCTATTTCTGTGCTGCAACGTTCTGTGAAGTGTATGTTCGAGAGTGCGTACGTATATTACACACACACACACACACACACACACACACACACACACACACACACACACACACACACACACACACACACACACACACACACACACACACACACACACACACACACACACACACACACACACACACACACTGCGATTGAACCCTGTTACTGGGGAGCTGCACAGCAGAGGCCGCACCCACTGTGACCATTCTTGCAGAGGGACAGGAGGACTGTGACCCTGCAATGTCTCGTTCATCTTTCCTGAAGGGAATGGGCAGCGAGAAAGAATATTGTCTCTCCGTGCAGTCCAAAAGATTGTCTTGCTGGCAAAAGTGACGTTTAATCGCCTTGTTCCTCATTTTTCTTGCTGACCTTCGCCCTCTGTGCGAGAAGGGTTGTTAGTTGGGGGTGGGGTACTTGGTAGTGGTGTGAATGGTGGTCCGAATGTTCTCGCAGAATAGCCCTGGCGAGCAACTGTGCTGCATTCTACAGACAGTGCACACATCGGCCATTACCTGCTGGTACTGGAGCAAGGGTAGGTGCATGTTGCAATTGAATTCGTTTGTTCTGTAGCAGAGTTTAACACCTCACAGTCTGCTAATATTAGATAAGTCAGAAAGACGAAACTGTGGTCATTACTTCCTCATAGGTTCTTCAGAAGTTCAATTGTACCATGAATACTCTCAAAATAACGCAGTTCCTTCTCCATCGATCACTCCCCCACACCCCCGCCCACCCACAGGCCAGTTCATGGTGAAATACATGCTGACTGTTTTACAGGTCCATTTTAGTAATAGTTTGTTTATCCATCAGGACTGACGGTTGTACTGCACAGCGTATTGACACCTCACGGGGGGCATTCTCAACAGACCCTCAAGCATTGAATCAGTTTCACAGGGATGTAGTAATTACTAAAACATAGGGCACACACCAACCACCCAGCAAGTTTCCTGCAACTCGGCTTGTTTCCCATGTTTCCATCAATATATAGAGATAACCACAATAATTTAACTATTGCTGAAATACCTCTGTGCAAACTTTAGCAAACCTCAAAACTTGTTTAAAACTTTCCAAAAGTCTAGTACAACAAAGTTCATGACGTTCATGCTTTTTTTAATATAAATTTTATTTAATTGCATTTTTAAGTAATTACAAGAGTGGAAAAAAAACTGTGTGTATCCCATCCCCCCTCCCCTTAACACCTCCCCCCTAACTTCCCTATATAAAAAAAAGAGAAATATATGTGGAGATATGTTATCAGTTCCAGCCCAAATAATTTTGGGCTGTGAAACTAGAATCTTGTGAGAAATAAACAGAAAGGAATGCCTTGTAATGGCCAAAAACATAACTATCACAGATGGGTCAAAGTTCAGCTATCCAAAATGTGTTGACTGATCATAAAATAATAATGGATATGGCAATTAGGAATTATTCTGAAACAATAAAGAGGGGAAAAATTTTTTAAAAATATATAGAGATACCGACTAGAGAGGATGCAATATTACATCTCCCATTAGGAAACGAGTTAGGACTGGTGAGGCAAGTGTGTGTAGAGGAACACGTCGGTTCCAGGGATCATAACACCATTAGTTTCAAGTTGATCATGAATAACGATAGACCTGGTCCTCGGTTTGAGGTTGTAATCTCGAAAAAGGCCAATTTTGAAGAAATGAGGAAGGATATAAAAAGCGTGGATTTGGACAGGTTGTTATTTGGCAAGGATGTCGTTGGTAGGTAGGAGGCCTTGAAAGGAGAAATTGTGAGAGTACAGAGTTTGTATGTTCCTGTCAGGATTAAAATCAAAGTGAATCAGGATAAGGAAACTTGGTTCTCAAGGAATATTGGAACTCTGTTAGAGAAGAGGAGGGAAATGTATAACATGTATAGAAAACAGGGAGCAAATAAGGTATTTGAGGAGTTTTTTAAAAAGTCCAAAAATACTTAAGAAAGAACTCAGGAGGGCTGAAAGAAGACATGAGGTAACTCAGCCAGTCAAGGTGAAGGATAATCTTAGGCCGGTGGGTTTGTAGTCAGTTGTGGATAAACTATTGGAAGGAGTACTAAGAGATAGGATCTATTAGTATTCATATAGACAGCGACTTATTACAGAGAGTCAACACGGCTTGTGAGTAGTAAGTCATGTTTAACAAATCTATTAGCTTTTCGTGGTGGTTAGAAGGAAAGTGGATGGCAATGGATGTTGTCTACGTGGAATTCAGTAAGGCCTTTGACAAGGTCCCGCATGGGAAGTTAGTTCGGAAGACACAGACGCTGGGGACACAAGGTGAGGGTGTAAATTGCATTAGCCATTGGCTCAATGGGAGAAGCCAGAGAGTGGTAGTGGAGGACTGCTTCTCTGAGTGGAGGCCTGTGACTAGTGGTCTGCCACAGATATCAGTGCTGGGTCCATTGTTATTTGTTATCCAAATCAATGATCTGCATGATAATGTGGTAAATTGGATCCGCAGATTTGCTGATGGTACAAAGACTCGAGGTGTAGTGGAGAGTGAGGAAGGTTTTGAACGCTTGCAGAGGGATCTGAACCAGCTGCAAAAATGGGATGAGAAATGGCAGATTGAGTTTAATGCAGGCCGATGAGAGGTATTGCACTTTGGAATGAAACCCCAAGGTATAAGATCCAAGGTAAATGGGAATGCACTGAGCAGTGCAGTAGAAAAGAGGGATCTAGGAACACAGAAACAAAGTTCCCTAAAAGTGGCGTCACAGGTAGATAGAGTAGCATAGAAAGCTTTTGGTACATTGTCCTTTATTAATCAAAGTATTGAGTATAAGAGTTGGAATGTTGTTGTGAAGTTGGATAAGGCATTGATGAGGCCGAGTTTGGACTACTGTGAGCAGTGTTGGTCACCAGATTGGAGGAAGGATGTTAATAAGGTTGACAGAGTGCCGAGATGGTTTACAAGAATGTTGCCGGGACTTCAGCAACTGAGTTACAGAGAAAACTTGAATAGCTTAGGATATTATTCCCTGGAGCGTAGACGAATGAGGGGAGACTAGATAGAGTTATATAAATGTATGATGGGTATAGATAGAAGGAATGCAATCAGGCTTTCCCCGCTGAGGCTAGGGGAGAAAAACAAAACAAAAACAAGAGGACGTGGGTTAAGGGTGAAGGGGAAAACGTTTAAAGGGAACATTGGATGGTGGAGCTTCATCATACAGAGAGCGGTGGAAGTGTGGAATGAGCTGCCAGATGAAGTGGTAAATGCAGGCTCACTTTTAACATTTAAGAAAAATTGGAACCGCTACATGGATGAGAGGTGTATGGAGGGATATGGGCCGGGTGCAGGTCTGTGAGACATGGCAGAAAAACGGTACGGCACAGCCAGGAAAAGCCAAAAGGCCTGTTTCTGTGCTGCAACGTTCTGTGAAGTGTATGTTCGAGAGTGCGTACGTATATTACACACACGCACACACACACACACACACACACACACACACACACACACACACACACACACACACACACACACACACACACACACACACACACACACACACACACACACACACACACACACACACACACACACACAGCGATTGAACCCTGTACTGGGGAGCTGCACAGCAGAGGCCGCACCCACTGTGACCATTCTTGCAGAGGGACAGGAGGACAGTGACCCTGCAATGTCTCGTTCATCTTTCCTGAAGGGAATGGGCAGCGAGAAAGAATATTGTCTCTCCGTGCAGTCCAAAAGATTGTCTTGCTGGCAAAAGTGACGTTTATTCGCCTTGTTCCTCATTTTTCTTGCTGACCCTCGCCCTCTGTGCGAGCAGGGTTGTTAGTTGGGGGTGGGGTAGTTGGTAGTGGTGTCCGAATGGTCCGAATGGAGTCATATAATGTTCTCGCAGAATAGCCCTGGCGAGCAACTGTGCTGCATTCTACAGACAGTGCACACATCGGCCATTCCCTGCTGGTACTGGAGCAAGGGAAGGTGCATGTTGCAATTGCATTCGTGTGTTCTGTAGCAGAGTTTAACACCTCACAGTCTGCTAATATTAGATAAGTCAGAAAGACGAAACTGTGGTCATTACTTCCTCATAGGTTCTTCAGAAGTTCAATTGTACCACGAATACTCTCAAAATAACGCAGTTCCTTTTCCATCGATCACTCCCCCACCACCCCACAGGCCAGTTCATGGTGAAATACATGCTGACTGTTTTACAGGTCCATGTTAGTAATGGTTTGTTTATCCATCAGGACTGAAGTTTTAATGCACAGCGTATTGACACCTCACGGGAGTCATTCTCAACAGACCCTCAAGCATTGATCAGTTTCACAGGGATGTCGTAATTACTAAAACATAGGGCACACACCAATCACCCTAGCAAGTTTCCTGCAACTCGTCTTGTTTCCCATGTTTCCATCAATATATAGAGATACCGACTAGAGTGGATGCAATGTTACATCTCCCATTAGGGAACGAGTTAGGACAGGTGAGGCAAGTGTGTGTAGAGGAACACTTCGGTTCCAGCGATCATAACACCATTAGTTTCAACTTGATCATGAATAACGATAGACCTGGTCCTCGGTTTGAGGTTGTAATCTGGAAAAAGGCCAATTTTGAAGAAATGAGGAAGGATATAAAAAGCGTGGATTTGGACAGGTTGTTCTTTGGCAAGGATGTCGTTGGTAAGTAGGAGGCCTTGAAAGGAGAAATTGTGAGAGTACAGAGTTTGTATGTTCCTGTCAGGATTAAAATCAAAGTGAATCAGGATAAGGAACCTTGGTTCTCAGGGAATATTGGAACTCTGATAGAGAAGAGGAGGGAAATGTATAACATGTATAGAAAACAGGGAGCAAATAAGGTATTTGAGGAGTTTTTAAAAAAGTCCAAACATACTTAAGAAAGATCTCAGGAGGGCTGATAGAAGACATGAGGTAGCTCAGGCAGTCAAGGTGAAGGATAATCTTAGGCCGGTAGGTTTGTAGTCAGTAGTGGATAAACTATTGGAAGGAGTACTAAGAGATAGGATCTATTAGTATTCATATAGACAGCGACTTATTACAGAGAGTCAACACGGCTTGTGAGTAGTAAGTCATGTTTAACAAATCTATTAGCTTTTCGTGGTGGTTAGAAGGAAAGTGGATGAAGGGAAGGCAGTGAATGCTGTCTCCGTGGACTTCAGTAAGGCCTTTGACAAGGTCCCGCATGGGAAGTTAGTTAGGAAGGCACAGACGCTGGGGACACATGGTGATGGTATAAATTGCATCAGCCATTGGCTCAATGGGAGAAGCCAGAGAGTGGTAGTGGAGGACTGCTTCTCTGAGTGGAGGCCTGTGACTAGTGGTCTGCCATAGAGATCAGTGCTGGGTCCATTGTTATTTGTTATCCAAATCAATGATCTGCATGATAATGTGGTAAATTGGATCAGCAAATTTGCTGATGGTACAAAGATTGGAGGTGTAGTGGAGAGTGAGGAAGGTTTTCAAAGCTTGCAGAGGGATCTGAACCAGCTGCAAAAATATATTACACACACACACACACACACACACACACACACACACACACACACACACACACACACACACACACACACACACACACACACACACACACACACACACACACACACAGCGATTGAACCCTGTACTGGGGAGCTGCACAGCAGAGGCCGCACCCACTGTGACCATTCTTGCAGAGGGACAGGAGGACAGTGACCCTGCAATGTCTCGTTCATCTTTCCTGAAGGGAATGGGCAGCGAGAAAGAATATTGTCTCTCCGTGCAGTCCAAAAGATTGTCTTGCTGGCAAAAGTGACGTTTATTCGCCTTGTTCCTCATTTTTCTTGCTGACCCTCGCCCTCTGTGCGAGCAGGGTTGTTAGTTGGGGGTGGGGTACTTGGTAGTGGTGTGAATGGTGGTCCGAATGTTCTCGCAGAATAGCCGTGGCGAGCAACTGTGCTGCATTCTACAGACAGTGCACACATCGGCCATTACCTGCTGGTACTGGAGCAAGGGTAGGTGCATGTTGCAATTGAATTCGTTTGTTCTGTAGCAGAGTTTAACACCTCACTGTCTGCTAATATTAGATAAGTCAGAAAGACGAAACTGTGGTCATTACTTCCTCATAGGTTCTTCAGAAGTTCAATTGTACCATGAATACTCTCAAAATAACGCAGTTCCTTCTCCATCGATCACTCCCCCACCACACCACAGGCCAGTTCATGGTGAAATACATGCTGACTGTTTTACAGGTCCATGTTAGTAATAGTTTGTTAATCCATCAGGACTGACGGTTGTACTGCACAGCGTATTGACACCTCACGGGGGGCATTCTCAACAGACCCTCAAGCATTGAATCAGTTTCACAGGGATGTAGTAATTACTAAAACATAGGGCACACACCAACCACCCAGCAAGTTTCCTGCAACTCGGCTTGTTTCCCATGTTTCCATCAATATATAGAGATACCCACAATAATTTAACTATTGCTGAAATACCTCTGTGCAAACTTTAGCAAACCTCAAAACTTGTTTAAAACTTTCCAAAAGTCTAGCACAACAAAGTTCATGACGTTCATGCTTTTTTTAATATAAATTTTATTTAATTGCATTTTTAAGTAATTACAAGAGTGGAAAAAAAATGTGTATATCCCATCCCCCCTCCCCTTAACACCTCCCCCCTAACTTCCCTATATAAAAAAAAGAGAAATATATGTGGAGATATGTTATCAGTTCCAGCCCAAATCATTTTGGGCTGTGAAACTAGAATCTTGTGAGAAATAAACAGAAAGGAATGCCTTGTAATGGCCAAAAACATAACTATCACAGATGGGTCAAAGTTCAGCTATCCAAAATGTGTTGACTGATCATAAAATAATAATGGATATGGCAATTAGGAATTATTCCGAAACAATAAAGAGGGGAAAATTTTTTTAAAAAATATATAGAGATACCGACTAGAGAGGATGCAATATTACATCTCCCATTAGGAAACGAGTTAGGACAGGTGAGGCAAGTGTGTGTAGAGGAACACTTCGGTTCCAGGGATCATAACACCATTAGTTTCAACCTGATCATGAATAACGATAGACCTGGTCCTCGGTTTGAGGTTGTAATCTCGAAAAAGGCCAATTTTGAAGAAATGAGGAAGGATATAAAAAGCGTGGATTTGGACAGGTTGTTCTTTGGCAAGGATGTCGTTGGTAAGTAGGAGGCCTTGAAAGGAGAAATTGTGAGAGTACAGAGTTTTTATGTTCCTGTCAGGATTAAAATCAAAGTGAATCAGGATAAGGAACCTTGGTTCTCAAGGAATATTGGAACTCTGATAGAGAAGAGGAGGGAAATCTATAACATGTATAGAAAACAGGGAGCAAATAAGGTATTTGAGGAGTATAAAAAATGTCCAAAATACTTAAGAAAGAACTCAGGAGGGCTGAAAGAAGACATGAGGTAGCTCAGGCAGTCAAGGTGAAGGATAATCTTAGGCCGGTAGGTTTGTAGTCAGTAGTGGATAAACTATTGGAAGGAGTACTAAGAGATAGGATCTATTAGTATTCATATAGACAGCGACTTATTACAGAGAGTCAACACGGCTTGTGAGTAGTAAGTCATGTTTAACAAATCTATTAGCTTTTCGTGGTGATTAGAAGGAAAGTGGATGAAGGGAAGGCAGTGAATGTTGTCTACGTGGACTTCAGTAAGGCCTTTGACAAGGTCCCGCATGGGAAGTTAGTTAGGAAGATACAGACGCTGGGGACACATGGTGATGGTGTAAATTGCATGAGCCATTGGCTCAATGGGAGAAGCCAGAGAGTGGTAGTGGAGGACTGCTTCTCTGAGTGGAGGCCTGTGACTAGTGGTGTGCCGCAGAGATCAGTGCTGGGTCCATTGTTATTTGTTATCCAAATCAATGCTCTGCATGATAATGTGGTAAATTGGATCCGCAGATTTGCTGATGGTACAAAGACTCGAGGTGTAGTGGAGAGTGAGGAAGGTTTTGAACGCTTGCAGAGGGATCTGAACCAGCTGCAAAAATAGGCTGAGAAATGGCAGATTGAGTTTAATGCAGGCAGATGTGAGGTATTGCACTTTGGAAGGAAACCCCAAGGTATAACATCCAAGGTAAATGGGAAGGCACTGAGCAGTGCAGTCGAACAGAGGGATCTAGGAACACAGAAACAAAGTTCCCTAAAAGTGGCGTCACAGCTGGATAGAGTAGCATAGATAGCTTTTGGTACATTGTCCTTTATTAATCAAAGTATTGAGTTTAAGAGTTCGAATGTTATTGTGAAGTTGGATAAGGCATTGGTGAGGCCGAATTTGGTCTACTGTGAGCAGTGTTGGTCACCAGATTGGAGGAAGGATGTTGATAAGGTTGGCAGAGTGCCGAGATGGTTTACAAGAATGTTGCCGGGACTTCAGCAACTGAGTTACAGAGAAAACTTGAATAGGTTAGGATATTATTCCCTGGAGCGCAGACGAATGAGGGGAGACTCGATATAGTTCTATAAATTTATGATGGGTATAGACAGAACGAATGCAATCAGGCTTTCCCCGCTGAGGCTAGGGGAGGAAAAAAAACAAAAACAAGAGGACGTGGGTTAAGGGTGAAGGGGAAAAACTTTAAAGGGAACATTGGATGGTGGAGATTCATCATACAGAGAGCGGTGGAAGTGTGGAATGAGCTGCCAGATGAAGTGGTAAATGCAGGCTCACTTTTAACATTTAAGAAGAACTGGAACAGCTACACGGATGACAGGTGTATGTAGGGATATGGGCCGGGAGCAGATCAGTGGGACATGGCAGAAAAACGGTACGGCACAGCCAGGAAAGGCCAAAAGGCCTGTTTCTGTGCTGCAACGTTCTGTGAAGTGTATGTTCGAGAGTGCGTACGTATATTACACACACACACACACACACACACACACACACACACACACACACACTCACACACACACACACACACACACACACACACACACACACACACACACACACACACACACACACACACACACACACACACACTGCGATTGAACCCTGTACTGGGGAGCTGCACAGCAGAGGCCGCACCCACTGTGATCATTCTTGCCGAGGGACAGGAGGACTGTGATCCAGCAATGTCTCGTTCATCTTTCCTGAAGGGAATGGGCAGCGAGAAAGAATCTTGTCTCTCCGTGCAGTCCAAAAAATTGTCTTGCTGGAAAACGTGACGTTTAATCGCCTTGTTCCTCATTTTCCTTGCTGACCTTCGCCCTCTGGGTGAGCACGGTTGTCAGGTTCGGGATGGGGTATTTGGTAGTGGTGTAAATAGTGGTCCGAATGTTCTCGCAGAATAGCCCTGGCGAGTAACCGTGCTGCATTCTATAGACAGTGCACACATCGGCCATTCCCTGCTGGTACTGGAGCAAGGGACGGTGCATGTTGCAATTGCATTCGTTTGCTCTGTAGCAGAGTTTAACACCTCACAGTCTGCTAATAATAGAAAACAGAATGGGAAGTTGTGGAAATCACTTACTAATTTTTTACAGCAATTCAAATTCAACGGTCAAAGCAACTCAGTATCTTCTCTATAGAACATAGACCATAGAACATAGCACATTGCAGGCTCTTCGGCCCACAATGTTGTGCCGACCATTAAACCTTGCCCCCTATATCAACACACCCGATTCTTAAATTCCTCCAAATACCTGTTAAACAGTCTCTTAAACTTCAGGAGTGTATCTGCCTCCACCACTGAATCAGGCATTGTATTCCACGCACGAACCACTCTCTGAGTGAAAAACATTCCTCTCATATCCCCCTTGACTTTCCCAACCTTTCCTTAAACACTCTGTCATGTCTCCTCTTATCGTCCTTCTCTCCAAAGAGAAAATAACTCGCACCATAAATCTCTGATCATAATCCATACTCTCTAAACCAGGCAGCATCCTGGTAAATCTCTTCTGCACCCTTTCCAATGCTTCCACATCCTTCCTATACTGAGGCGACCACAACTGGACACAGTACTCCAAGTGTGGCCTAACTAGAGTTTTATAGAGCTGCATCATTACATCGCGTTTCTTAAACTCTATCCCTCGACTTATGAAAGCCAACACCCATAAGCTTTCTTAACGACCCTATCTACCTGTGAGGTTCACTTTCAGGAATCTGTGGACATGCACCCTCATATCCCTCGCTTCTCCACAATGCCAAGTATGTTGCCATTTACTTTGTACTCTGCCTTGGAGTTTGTCCTTCCGAAGTGTACCACCTCACACTTCCCCGGGTTGAACTCCATCTGTCACTTCTCAGCCCACTTCTGCATCCTATCAATGTCTCCCTGCAATCTCTGACAATCCTCTACACTATCCACGACTCCACCAAAATTGTGTCGTCTGCAAACTTGCCAATCCACCCTACCTCCCCTACATCCAGGTCCTTAATAAAGATCAAGAAAAGTAGAACTCGCACAACCGATTCTTGTGGGACACCACTAATCACAACCCTCCAATCCGAAAGTACTCCCTCCACCACGACCATCTGCCTTCTGCAGGCAAGCCAATTCTGAATCCACCTGGCCAAACTTCCCTGGATCCAATGCCTTCTGACTTTCTGAATAAGCCTACCGTGTGGAACCTAGTCAAATGCCTTACTAAAATCCATGTAGTTCACATCCACTACACGACCCACATTTTTATGCCTGGTAACCTCCTCAAAGAACTCTATCAGGCTTTTGTTAGACACGATCTACCCTTCACAAAACCATGCTGACTAACCCTGATCAAACCATGATTCTCTAAATGTCCATAGATCCCATCTCTAAGAATAATTTCCAACAGCTTTCACACCACAGACGTAAGGCTCACTGATCTATAATTACCTGGACTATCCCTACTACCTTTTTTGAACAAGGGGACAACATTCGCCTTCCTCCAATCCTCCGGTACCATTCCTGTGGACAACGAGGGCATAAAGATCCTAGCCAGAGGCTGAGCAATCTCTTCCCTCGCCTCGCAGAGCAGCCTGGGGAATATTCTGTCCAGCCCCAGAACTTTCTGTCCTGATGTATTTTAACAGCACTTCTCCCTTAATATCAACATGCTCCAAAACATCCTACCCTATCAACCTGTGAGGCAACTTTCAGAGATCTGTGGACATGTACCCCCTGATCCCTCCGCTCCTCCACACTTCCAAGTCTTCTGTCGTTTACTATGTACTCTGCCTTGGAGGTTGTCCTTCCAAAGTGTAACACCTCACACTTCTCCGGGTTGATCTCCATCTGCCACTTCTCAGCCCACTTCTGCATCCTATCAATGTCTCTCTGCAATCTTCGACAATCCTCAACACTATCTACAACACCAGCAACCTTTGTGTCGTCTGAAAACTTGCCAACCCGCCCTTCTACCCCCACAACCAAGTTTTTAATAAAAATCACGAAAAGTAGAGGTTCCAGAACCGATCATTGTGGGACACCAGAATATCAACCTCACTCATATTGTCCTTACCATCATCAAGTTCCCTCTCATTGTTGAATACTGAAGAGAAATATTCATTGAGGACCTGGTTGAGGAAATAATCATTGAGGACCTTTATCTCTAATGGGCCTTATCTTCACTCCTGTCAACCTTTTGTTCTTCACATAATTGAAGAATGCCTTGGGGTTTTCCTTTACCCTACTCGCCATGGCCTTCTCATGCCCACTTCTTGCTCTTCTCAGCCACGACATCTGGCTGCTCACCCCATCTCATGAGAATACTGAGAACTCGATCTGAGATATCGCGGACGCTGGCACCAGAGAGACAACAGACCATCCGTGATTCTCGATCTCTTCCACAGAACCTCCTATCTGTCCCCCTAACTATCGAATCCACTGTCACTACTGCTCTCCTCTTTTCCCTCCTTCCTTTCTGAGCTGAGGGTCCAGTCTCGCTGCCAGGGACGCAACCACTGCAACTTGACCCTAATAGGTCGTCCCCACCAACAGTATCCAAAACGGTATCCTTGTTATTGATGGGAACGGCCGCAGGGGTGCTCTGCTCATTCACTCTATTTTCTTTCCGTCTCCTGGCAGTCACCCAGCTACCTGCCTCCTGACTCCTAAGGGTGATTATCTCCCTGTAGCTACTGTTTATTTCTGCCTCTGCCTCACGAATTAGACGAAGTTCATCCAACCCCAGCTCCAGTTCCCTAACACGGTTTGTCAGGAGCTGCAGCTGGATGCACCTTTTGCAGGTGTAGTCATCAGGGACAATTGTGCTCGCCCTGACTTCAAACATACTGCAAACGGAGCACTCGCCTTCCCGAAGTGCTGCCTTCATTACCTACTCCTATGTTAATTAGAGTTATTAAAGGAGCTTACCCGGCCTTACCTCACCGATCAAGTTCGTCCTCAGCCTCTGCTTGCCGAAGCCTCTCGAGCCAAAGCCTTCCTACTCTCTCTCCCACTACTCCGCCGCCCTCGACTACGTCGCCCGCTCCGTTAATACGCTCGCTTTTTAAACTCTCCCGCTGCCTCACAGGCCGACTTTCACGCGCTTGCGCAGTCATGCCCCGTTCAAACTTCCGAAGAAAGCACCAGCTATGTAATAACCGTGAAAATAAATCAGCTTACTAGAAACGTCATTGCTTACTTCGAGCATGTGCCTGCGTTTGTTCTAGCGTGTTCGCGGCACCTGTTTAACTAAAGGCGGCCCAGTCTAACAATTCCCCACTCCTGCAATGGCCGTTCCAACAATGGAGAGTCCTTCTCCATCGGGGTGGCCAATTCAGAGAATTGCTATCACTGTTGTCATAAACGCCAGGCGTACAAATCAATGTACAAATTATTTAAATACGCAAACAACCGAATGAACGGATAAATAATGAAAATAAGAAAAAAGCAATTGAACAAACAAATAAAAGCTGAATTGTGAGGGCGCATTCATGGGTCCGATTGCACAGGCTGCAGGTAAATCGTTGAGCGTGTGTTTTCAGTGTCATGAACCTTCTTCCGGATGGTAGCAATGACACGAGAGCAGATTCCGGATGGTAGCAATGACACGAGAGCAGATTCCGGATGGTAGCAATGACACGAGAGCAGATTCCGGATGGTAGCAATGACACGAGAGCAGATTCCGGATGGTAGCAATGACACGAGAGCAGATTCCGGATGGTAGCAATGACACGAGAGCAGATTCCGGATGGTAGCAATGACACGAGAGCAGATTCCGGATGGTAGCAATGACACGAGAGCAGATTTCGGATGGTAGCAATGACACGAGAGCAGATTCCGGATGGTAGCAATGACACGAGAGCAGATTCCGGATGGTAGCAATGACACGAGAGCAGATTCCGGATGGTAGCAATGACACGAGAGCAGATTCCGGATGGTAGCAATGACACGAGAGCAGATTCCGGTTGGTAGCAATGAGAGAAGAGCATATCCCGCATGGTCGTAATCAGACAGCAGCATATCGCGGATGGTAGTAAACAGACGAGAGCATATCTCAAATGATGGTAATGAGTTAAGAGCATATCTGGGAAGCTAGTAATGAGAGGGGAGCATAGAGCGGTTCTAACTAATGGGAAGAGAGCATATTCCGAATGGTTCTCATGGGAAGCTTGGATATTCCGAATGCCGATGGCGATGGTCCTGAATTATGGACCCGGGCTCCTGGAGGCACAACGTTTTCAAGATGTCCTGGATTATGGTGAGGCTTGTAGCGTGATGGATGTGATTGTGTCCACAACTGTCTGCAATCTTTGTCGATCCCGGGCTTTGGAGCCTGCACACTAGACGGTGATGGAATGAGTCAGAATACTCCCCACCTTGCAGTTCCAGACTCTTCCCAGTCTTTGATGACATACCAAGGCCAAATCCCTTCGATCACCTAATCCAGACAACCCCAATAGGCGGAACGCGGGCCATGTCCATACTGCGTGAACCAAATGTCTGGACCGCGCCGGCCCATTGGCACTTCCGTGAACACACCTGTCATAACATGTAAATAGGGCGCGCGCTGCTCTAAGTTATTTTAACCTCATCCACACCGTACACTTGACCCACCCCCGTGGAGCGCTCGAGCCACTGCGCGCTCTCTACGTTCCTCACGGTGGAAAGTTGCACTTTCCACCTCTGCGAGAGGAACGAAATGAGGGAGGACCCAGTGATGAGGTATTTCGTGACAAGCCTGTCAGAAAACTTCAGGGAACGATTTGAAAGCTCCCCCAAACTCTAAGGTGACATCCTCCTCTCCCTGAGACAGCCGTGCTCCGTTTCGGCTGACGGCCGGTGGACTACAGAGACCAAAAGGCTGGTGCCTTCCATAGATGAGGCAACTCTTCAGATGGAGGTCTTGGAAATGGGAACTTCTGATTTGTTCAAAGCACAACACAAGGACTTTGTACTGAGTGACATTTGGATCAACAAGGTTCCCCAAGCTCAATTCAAAAACACGAGAGCTTTTGCAATGCTCCAACTCACACTGTTCCCATCCACGTACATATGTGAGTCATCGTTTTCCTCCATGAACTCTATCGAGAATCAGGAGAGAAACAGACTCTCCAATGCACATCTCGGTCAGAGCCTCAGGATTGCAACAACAGAATACCGGCCCAACATCAGAAGGATTGCCTCATCCCATCGCTGTCACTTCTCTCGCTAATTGGTGAGCGCATCAATTTAATTTTGTCCATTTGTCAATCTTATTGTGGTATAATATTACAACAACAATAATACTGATAGTTTCATTTATAGCTACAACTTATACTTCAAATACTACATAGCTTAATTAAAAAGAATATATAGTTTAGATGAGAGAACAGAAACATTGGGAAAGGCAATACCACTAAAAATTTTTGTGTGGAAGAGAGGTGGTGATTTCCAAGTTTAGTGAGTGTGTGTGTGTGTGTGTGTGTGTGTGTGTGTGTGTGTGTGTGTGTGTGTGTGTGTGTGTGTGTGTGTGTGTGTGTGTGTGTGTGTGTGTGTACGTGACGTAGAACCACAGAACATTAAAGCACAGAAACAGACCTTTTGACCCTTCCTCGCTCTGCCGTACCGTTTTTCTGCCATGTCCCACTGACCTGCACCCGGCCCATATCCCTCCAAACACCTCTCATCCATGTAGCTGTCCCAGATGAGTTCTCAATGTGACAGCTGACAGTTGTGATAGCTAGAGTCATAATTAAATGGCTGGTTTTGGACTTTTTTTTTCAGGGGTGCATTTTTTGTCTACTACTACTACTACCACCATTACTATTACTACTATTACTAACACTATTACTTCCACTAACACTACTACTGCTACTACTACTACTACTACTACTACTACTACTACTACTACTACTACTACTACTACTACTACTACTAATAATAATAATAATAATAATAATAATAATAATAATAATAATAATAATAATAATTGTATGAGCAGCAACAGCAACATCTGCCCATAAAACAACTTACTGTCGCAGAGAAAATAAAACCCGGACGTTTTGGCCCTTGGCTTGGCATGCTTGACATAATTTGGCCCTTGCAGAAAACTAATTCGGGAACCCAACCTAATAGAATCCAGCAGCTGACGTGCGGTGACAACACTCAACCATTCCATCTACTTCAGAGGAGTGTAGTTTTGTGGAAAATGCCACGTGATCTGGTAAAACATGACAGCAGAGTATCGAGGGCCGAATAGCCTTCTGTTCCTTCAGCGCTTTAAGTCCGTTTATTCTCTTGCTTCTCGCTCTGCAATCAAACAGGTCCAAGTTCTCACCTAACACACTCTCTACATTTGGCACGGAGACCAGGAAATGCGGATCCCTCTCCGAATGTAACAGAGACAGACGCTGCCCTGTCGGGATCGCGTGGATGACGATCACTTCACTCTCTCTTTTTCTTCCCATGTCGGTGGGTGAGAGAAACTCTCTTTGAGACCATTATAGGATTCAATACAGCAGCAGATAGTTGTAGAACAGCACACAGGATTTGATGTAGATTTGAGCAAAATACTGACTCTCTGATCCAATCAGCACTGCCGCTTGTGACGTCAGAATCCAGATATCTGACCCACAAACCAGGAAGTGCGGCTCAGGTTCCGAGTGTAACGGAGATCGGCGCTGCTCTCTCGGGATATCGGGACTGCCCTTCGCAGCTATCGTTCTTTGTCTCCACATAACGGCGGGTGAGTGTCACTCTCTCCAACCGCCATGGTCGGATAATCATCAGAGTGGCAAGTAGTTGAAGACATGAAGATCCGGTCATAAGGGTCGAACTTGCTGAGCTGTGTGGAGACCCCTGGTATCTGTACAGATTGAGTTAAGTGCGATTCTCGATTCTATCCGTGTCTGTCACTACTCCCTCATACGATTTTCTCTTCTTCAGGTGAGTCTCAGCAGTTTACCATTTTCGCTGAGCACAGAGAGATAAACGCCACCGTCGGGGGAGATGCGCTCTTTTCAGTGCGGCCGTCGGGCAACGTCACCAGTGGAAACTGGCGTTTTAATGGGGGAACAATCGCCCAGTGGATCGGGCAGAATGTGTCTGTTGGCGATGGCTACACAGACGGCGCTGAGATATTCACGACCAACGGGTCGCTTCTGCTGAAGTCGGTGAACATGTCGGACAGTGGGGAATACCGTGTGAATATGGTGTCAGCTAATGGCTACCAAACCTTAGCGACCGTCACTCTGCGTGTCTTTGGTAAGTGAGATATCCGAATATAACTTTCAGTCTATTCCTGTGTTGATAGACTACAATATAACCTTTACCGTTCGTTGCTCGATGACAGATTATTTCTCAATGAAAAACTAAACCGAGTGAACAACTCAGTTCCGCTTTAGAATTAGTTTCAAGTTCCTCTCGGACAGGCATCGGCGATGACCGATGATTGTGGACGTAGAACCTGGCCTATTGTGAACCCGACCGGTCCCACTATTCGGACTGATCGACTCTCACTCGTACTCAGTAAATCAGTAACTATAAAAGGATCAATGAAAAATCCACGACAGTGGACTAGACAACAGTCCGTGCAAATACAAATATAAATAAATAGTATATAAATAATGAGAACATGAAACGACGAGATAAAGTCAGAGTGGGCTTGGCCATCGTCGGAGTGGACTGAGGCAGAGTGGGTCGGCTTTGCCTCAATCAGGCTTCGGCGAGAACTGGCAGAGGCGAGGTCTGAACGGGGCACAACTGCGCAAGCGCGTGAAAGTCGGCTCGTGAGGCAGCGGGAGGATTTAAGTAGCGAGTAGAGGCTGAGTACGAGCTTCACTCCAGGTGAGGTAAGGACGGGTAAACTCCTCTAATTAATCTAATTAGATTTGGAGTAGGTAATGGAGGCAGCAGTTAGGACTGTTGAGTGCTCCGTTTGCAGTATGTTGGAAGTCAGGGCGAGCACTGTTGTCCCTGATGACTACACCTGCAAAAGGTGCATCCAGCTGCAGCTCCTGACAAACCGTGTTTGATAGTTTTTTTCCCAGCAATACATAGAGGTACCAACTAGAGAAGGGGCAGTTTTGGATCTTTTGTTAGGGAGTGAAATAGGTAAGTTGGCGGAGGTATGTGTTGGGGAGCACTTCGGGTCCAGTGATCACAATGGTAATAGTTTCAATATAATTATGGAGAAAGATAGGACTGGACCCAGGGTTGAGATTTTTGATTGGAGAAAGGCTAACTTTGAGGAGATGAGAAAGGATTTAGAAGGAGTGGATTGGGACAATTTGTTTTATGGGAAGGATGTAATAGAGAAATGGCCGTCAATTAAAGGTGAAATTTTGAGGGTGCAGAACCTTTATGTTCCTGATAGGTTGAAAGGAACGGGTGAAAGTTTGAGAGAGCCATGGTTTTCAAGGGATATTGGCAACTTGGTTAGGAAAAAGAGAGATATCTGCATTAAATATAGGCAGCATGGAGTAAATGAGGTGCTCGAGAAATATAAAGAATGTAAGAAGAATCTTAAGAAAGAAATTAGAAAAGTTGAAAGAAGGTACGAGGTTGCTATGCAAGTAAGATGAAAATAAATCCGAAGGGTTTCTACAGTTATATTAATAGCGAAAGGATAGTGAGGGATAAAATTGGTCCCTTAGAGAATCAGGGTGGTCAGCTATGTGCGGAGCCGAGGGAGATGGGAGAGATTTTGAACGATTTTTTCTCTTCGGTATTCACTAAGGAAAAGGATATTGAATTGGGTAAGGTGTGGGAAACAAGTAAGGAAGTTATGGAACCTATGACAATTAAAGAGGTGGAAGTACTGGCGCTTTTAAGAAATTTAAAAGTGGATAAATCTCCGGTCCTGACAGGATATTCCCCAGGACCTTGAGGGAAGTTTGTGTAGAGATAGCAGGAGCTCTGACGGAGATCTTTCAGATGTCATTAGAAACGGGGATTGTGCCGGAGGATTGGCGTATTGTTCATGTGGTTCCATTGTTTAAAAAAGGTTCTAGAAGTAAGCCTGGCAATTATAGACCTGTCAGTTTGACATCAGTGGTGGGTAAATTAATGGAAAATATTCTTAGAGATAGTATTTATAATTATCTGGATAGACAGGATCTAATTAGGAGTAGCCAGCATGGATTTGTGCGTGGAAGGTAATGTTTGACAAATCTTATTGAGTTTTTTGAAGAGGTTACGAGGAAAGTTGACGACGGTAAAGCAGCGGATGTTGTCTATATGGACTTCAGTAAGGCCTTTGACAAAGTTCCGCATGGAAGATTAGTTAGGAAGGTTCGATCGTTAGATATTAATATAGAAGTAGAAAAATGGATTCAACAGTGCCTGGATAGGAGATTGCGGAGAGTAGTGGTGGATAACTGTTTGTCAGGTTGGAGGTCGGTGACTGGTGGTGTGCCTGAGGGATCTGCATTGGGTCCAATGTTGTTTGTCATATACATTAATGATCTGGATGATGGGGTGGTAAATTGGATTTGTAAGTATGCAAATGATACTAAGGTAGGTGGCGTTGTGGATAATGAAGTAGGTTTTCAAAGCTTGCAGAGAGATTTAGGCCAGTTAGAGCAGTGGGCTGAATGATGGCAGATGGAGTTTAATGCTGATAAGTGTGAGGTGCTACATTTTGTTAGGAATAATCCAAATAGGACAAACATGGTAAATGGTAGGGCATGAAGAATGCAGTAGAACTGAGTGATCTAGGAATAATGGTGCATAGTTCCCTGAATGTGGAATCTCATGTGGACAGGGTGGTGAGGAAAGCTTTCGGTATGTTGGCCTTTATAAATCAGAACTCTGAGTATAGGAATTGGGATGTAATGTTAAAATTGTACAAGGCATTGGTATGGTCGAATTTGGAGTATTTTGTACAGTTCTGGTCACCGAATTATAGGAAACATGTCAACAAAATAGAGAGAGTACAGAGAAGATTTACTAGAATTTTACCTGGGTTTCAGCACCTAAGTTACAGGGAAAGATTGAACAAGTTAGGTCTTTATTCTTTGGAGAGTAGAAGGTTGAGGGAGGATTTGATAGAGGTATTTAAAATTATGAGGGGGATAGATAGAGGTGACTTGGTCTCGTTTTTACAGTGCACCGTACCAGCAGTTATGGTCGAAATGACAATACAAAGTGATTTGACTTGACTTGACCTGAGCCTGGAGGTTATCCGTTTGTGTATCCTGCTCAAGGCCCGCCAAACCCCCTTTGCAGCTCTGCATTTTGAATTCTCTCTCCATCTAAATAATGGTCTGACCGTTTATTTGCTCACCAAAGTGCATGACCAGACAATTTCCAACATAGTATTTCATTTGCTACTTCTTTGCCAATTCCCCTAAACTATCTAAGTCTCTCTGAAGACTCTCTGTTTCCTCAACGCTATTTCTCCTCCACCTATCTTTATATCATCGGCAAATTTAGCCACAAATCCATTAATCCTGTAGTCCAAACCTTTGACATATATGGTAAAAAGCAGTGGTTTGTGTTGAATGGAGATATGCAGCCTGTGATGAGTGTCAATATTGTTCAGACGATACGAGTCCCAGTGCAGAGCGAGTAAGACTGCAGCCGTTCTAGATCCACTGCTGAGAAAAGAAAAGTGCAAAGGATGTTGATTGGTTGTGCCCTCTCGTGCTCGCCATCTCAGCCGTGGGAAAAAGCCTCTGACGATCCACACGATCAATGCCTCTCATCATCGTTTACACCTCTATCAGGTCACCACCCATCCCCCGTCGCTCCGAGGAGAAAAGGCCGAGTACACTCAAACTATTCTCGTAAGGCATGCTCCCCAATCCAGGCAACATCCTCGTAAATCTCCTCTGCACCCTTTCTATGGTGTCCACGTTCTTCCTGTAGTGAGGAGACCAGAAATGAGCGCCATACTCCGAGTGGGGTCTCTCCAGGTTCCTTTCTAGGTGCAACATTACATTCAGCTCTAAAACTCAATCCGACGGTTGATGAAGACCAATGCGCCGTACGCCTTCTCAACAACAGAGTCAACCTGCGTAGCGGCTTTGACTGTTCTTTGGATTCGGACCACAAGGTCCCTCTGATCATCCGTACTACCAAGATCCTTGCCATTAATATCCATATTCTGCCATCACTTTGACCTACCTAAATGAACGACCACACACTTATCTGGGTTGAACTCTCACATCTCAGCCTCGTTTTGCATCCAATCAGTGTCCTGCTGTAGCCTCTGACAGCCCTCCACACTTGTGAATAAACAACCCTGTCTTTCCGTCATCAACAAATTTACGAACCCATCCATACGTTCTACATCTACGGCTCTACCTTCATCAATGTGTTTCGTCACATCTTCAAAAAATCAATCAAGCTGATAAGACTCACTTGTCTGTAATTTCCTTGGGCTATCCCTACTCCCTTTCTTGAATACGAGAGCAACATCAGCAACTCCCCAATCCTCCGGAACCTCTCCCGTCCTCATTGATGATGCAAACATCACCGCCAGAGGCTCAGCAATCTCCTCCCTCGCCTCCCACGGTTTCCTGGGATGCATCCCTTCCGGTCCAGGTGACTTATCCAACTTAATGATATCTAAAATCTCCAGTACATCCTATTCCCTAACATCTATCGGCAAAGGCTTTTCAGTCCTCTGCAGGTCATCCGTACAATCGCCAAGATCTTTAACCGTAGTGAATACGGAAGCAAAGTTTTCATTAAGTACCTCTTCCGGTCCCATACACCCTTTTGTACTGTCTCACTTGATTGGTCCCATTCTCCCACGTCTTATCCTCTTGCTCTTCACATACTTGTAGAATGAATTGGGGTTTTCCTTAATCCTGTCTGGCAAGGCCTTCTCATGGCCACTTCTGGCGCTCCTAATTTATTCTTAAACTCCTTCCTGCTTATCTGACAGGTTTCTAGATCTCTATCATTACCCTGTTTGTTGAAACTTTCGTAAGCTGGTGTTTCCTTCTTGACTCTGTTTACAACGGCCTTTGTACACCACGGTTCCTGTACCGTGTATGCTTGTACTTCCCACTGGTCGCGATGAATGGATCACAGTTAGCCAACCTCCAACCTTCGCAATTTTCCCCGAACCCTGTCACGTCCATCTCAAAACATCATGTCCATCAGATTGAATAACTTATAAATGTTTACTTATTATGGAATCATAAATGATTGATTTCATTTTCAGATTCGTAACGGAATTCATAAACCAGCAGATTCTATTCTTGTGTCGTGCACTAACCAATCCCCTATGTTTTAACAGAACCTGTTTCCAATGTCATTGTTACATCTAATGCCACCAGACTGATTGAGTACAGCGACACCGTCAGACTAACCTGCTCCGCAACAGGCACGGATGTCTCTTACCTGTGGCTTGAGGAGAATAACAAGATAATTCCTGGAGGCAGGATTGTTCTGAATGAAGATAACAGCACACTCACTGTTTCTGGAGTGCTACGGACAGACGGAAATTTCACCTGTAGAGCAAGCAATGTGATTAACGAAATCACGAGCGCTCCGTTTTCTCTTAATGTCAACTGTAAGTGTCCCGAGACTCCGGTAGTTACCTATTATATCACAGTTAAGTTTGAAATCCGTGTCTTATTTCGGCGACGGTTAAGCTAACACTGTGTCGGTTGAAATCTGTACTTCAGGTGAAAGAAAGGTGCAGGATAGCCTGGTCTGTCCTGCATGGGTCTTCACACAAAACAATGTGTTTTGAACAATTCCAATGCCCACGGCTCAAAGGCAATTGTGATGTTCATTAAATTTGGATTTGACTCTGCTGAGTTTTGTGTGTCACTTCAGTTCTATTCACTCAAATCGAAATCATCTCTGCAAAATTCTAATTCTGGTTTGTGTTATCTCAACACAATGGAAGCTGATCCGGACTTGGTACAGTGAGGGCAAAGATGTTATTTTTTGGACAAATGGACCATTGAATCCAACAGCGCTGTGTAAGGCCGTTTAGGGACTTTGATAATAATTCCGGTCACCGGAAGGGACAGGGGAAGTTCAGAGTGTAAAACGCTCACAGCCCTTATCAACCCCACAACCCTTCTGGCAAATGTCCATAGCTACGACGAGGTGGGGATACATTGCTTCAGTGCATATGTGGAAGCGGGAAGTTAGATCTGGATGAAAATCACAATGTGCAGTGGTGTTACAGCCACCGGTCCTCACTGATAGAGACTAAACCTAGAATATTGGAACTGAAAACGCGTCCTACCGTAACACGCTGTAAACTGGAGTGTCCCAATAATTGCACATGTCGTCAGTGACTTGACAGTATAGTGTGTGCCCACATGACATTCGGCCCGAACCCTGATTACATGAGTTATTGCATCTACACTCCGAGTTGCCTTACCTGTCCCTGCAGAGAGAGGTGTTGGGTATTTTGTTTGGAAAAAAATGTTGAACTCTCTTCCACAAAACACACACAGCGAGGGAAGCTATACAAAACGATACGCTAATGACTGGCGTGCATTGTATCCAGCTTGGAGGAGGAGACCGGTTTTGGGATATGAGGTAACTGTGCAATTCATAGTTTCATAAAACGTGGATAATCTGACACTGTGTCCCGACTCTCCTCTTTCCCGCGCGTGGCTTCCAGACGAATGCATTCGCCGGTGTGTAGGAGCGCTTTCTCTGGTAGTGGGCTGTTCTTCCTTTCTCGCTGAGGAACTCTGTTGTATCTCCTGTGTGATTTGTTGCAATCCCTTTTGTCCGTTTCTTTTAGACGGACCGGATCGTCCATATATCATCACTCAACCGAACTCGTCTTTTCACGTTGCCGGAAGCTCCCTCAGGTTAACATGTTTCACAGAGTCCCGCCCAGATGCTGAATTGAATTGGCAACTGAACGGTGCCCACCTACACAATGGGCAGGAGGTCATCCTCGACAGCATCTCTGTGAGCAACGCGGGAAAGTATACTTGTGAGGCCTCTAACAGCGTTACAAAAAGGAACAATGCCTCAGCCACGCAAATCAATGTGTTCGGTAGGTAGTTCGTTCCTCCCTTTGTTGAAGTCGTATGTTTAACGGTGTTGGTGCGGCCAGGCCCGTGCAATTCAACTGAATGCCTGAAACCTATTAGAACCTATTCTTATAAGGGATGCTCCCCAATCCAGGTAAATCTCCTCTGCACCCTTTCTGTGGCTTCCACATCCTTCCTGTAGTGAGACGACCAGAACTGAACACGGTACTCCAAGTGGGGTCTGACCAGGGTCCTATGTAGCTGTAACCTTACCTCGGCTCCTAAATTCAATTCCGCGATTGATGAAGGCCAATACACCCTACGCTTTCTTAGCCACAGAGTGAACCTGCGCAGCTGCTTTGAGCGTCCTATGGACTGGGACCCCAAGATCCCCATGGTCCTCCATACTGACAAGAGTCTTGCCATTAATACTAGATTCTGCCATTATATTTGACCTACCAAAATGGACGACTTCGCACTTATAAGGATTGAACTCCATCTGCCACTTCTCAGGCTAGTTTTGCATCCTATCAATGTCCCGCTCTAACCTCTGACCGACCTCCACACTAACCATTGTGTCTACAGCAAACTTACTAACCCATGCCTCCACTTCCTCATCCAGCTCATTTATAAAAATCACCTCCCAATAGCCTTTGCCTGCCTTCCTGCCAGGATTTAAGTGCAACCCGTCCTGTTTGTACAGTTGACAGCTGCCCCAGAAGAGTTCCCAATGATCTAGAAACCTGGATCCTTGCCTCCTTCTCCAAGGGGACATTGCTTTGTGGATCCAGATCTGTCTTGCACACTGAAGGCAAATAGTGGTTGTAGACGGGTCTTATTCTCCACCGGAGGTCGGTGACAAGTGGAGTGCCTCAGGAATCTGTTCTGGGACCCTTACTCTTAGTGATGTTTTATAAATGATCTGGATGAGGAAGTGGAGGGATGGTTTGGTAAGTTTTCTGACGACACGAAGGTTGGAGGTTTTGTGGATACTGTGGAGCACAGTCAGAGGTTACAGCGGGACGTTGACAGGATGCAAAACTGAGCTGAGCAGTGACAGATGGAGTTCAACACAGATATGTGTCAGGTGGTTCATTCCGTTAGGTCAGATGTCAAGGCAGAATATAGCATCAATGGTAAGACTCTGAAGGATCTTGCGTTCGAGTATATTACTGTAACACACACAAAGCTGCTGTACTCGTTGCCTCTGTGCTTAAGACACCATAAGGATTGAGTTTAAAACCCGAGAGGTAATGTTGTAGCCATATAGGAACTCGAACAGACCCCACGTAGTACTGTGCTCAATACCGGTCGGCTCACTGAAGGAAGTATGTAGAAACCACAGGGACGGTGCAGAGGAGGTTTACTAGGATGTTGCCTGGATTGGGGAGCGTGCCTTATGAGAATGGGTAGAGTGAACTCGGCCTTTTCTCCTCGGAGCGACGGAGAATGAGAGGTGACCTGACAGAGTTGTACAAGATGATGAGAGGCATTGATCGTGTGGATAGTCAGAGGCTTTTTCCCGGGGCTGAAATGTCTAGCACGAAAGGGCATAGTTTTAAGGTGCTTGGAAGCAGGTATAGAGGCGATGTCAGGGGTATGGTTTTTACCCTGAGAGTGGTGAGGACGTGGAATGAGCTGCCGGCGCCGATGGTCGGGGCCGATACGATAGGGTCTTTTAAGAGGCTCCTGGACAGGTACATGGAGCTTAGTAAAATAGAGGGCTATGGGTAGCCCGAGGGAATTTCTGAGGTCAGGCCATGTTCGGCATAGCTTTGTGGACCCAAGTGTCTGTATTGTGCTGCATCTTTTCTATGTTTCTGTGTTTCTATCTGGTAATGTCGAGTCCGGTGCTGATTACGGAATTCAGATCTGTGTTCTTATCCATTGTTTGGTTTGCAATTCATGTTTTTATGATGTTCCCCAGTTTGCACTTTTTCGGCTGTGTGAGATAACAATTTTCATTGGCTCCACTACATTGACACTGACACTGAACTTTGCATCATTTCTGTAACAATAGCTTATCTGGATGATATTACAAACTTGTCACGTACCCCGTAACTGGGTGTCTAACCAGCAGAGAAAGAAGAATCCATTGGAGTCTGGTGGTACTATATTTAAAGGTGTTTATTAATAAACATAAGCAAAACCATATCAATAATGCAGATATAGATATAAAACAAGTTAGCAGTAATAAACCTAAAAGTGTAGGAATAATAATAATCAATAATAAACAAGCTCTGTCGATGTCTAGGGGTAAATAAATTGTCATAGAAAATTATAAAGTTCAGTTCAGTTCATGAGTGCTGATGTAGTTATGGTGGCTGTATTTTAATCTTTGGAGAGAGAGAGAGAGAGAGAGAGAGAGAGAGAGAGAGAGAGAGAGAGAGAGAGAGAGGAGAGAGAGAGAGAGAGAGAGAGAGAGAGAGAGAGAGAGAGAGGAGAGAGAGAGAGAGAGAGAGAGAGAGAGAGAGATGTAAAAGCTACAATCAGGCAAACCTTCCTTTGCTTTCTTATTCCGTCGTATCGGTGTGGTCATTCAGTTATGACCTCTCCGTCCTTCTGCTAGACCGTTCTTCTGTGGTGGACTCGTCACTCTGGCATGGGTGGACACACACACAAGACTCCACCGGCCTGCTTTTACCCTGTGAGCTTTACTGACCGATCTCCTGGTTCGGTCTCCGAAACCCCCACCTTTCTTGTGGGTTCCAACACTCAATCAGGGTCCACTGGCGTGTCTGGAGGGTGTCTCTCCAGATCTGTCTTTTATCCCAACTAACGGGGACTCAGCTATCCATCACTCCTGAATGACTCTGTCCATTAAATAAGGCCACTCCTTCAATCCACTGAGGAATTTTTATGGGCAAAATAGTAGAAGATAAAAAACCCTTGCAGAAGTCATAATACAGTAAATCAACAGTCTCTCTCCCCTCTCTTATCTGTAGCAAATGTTCTTGCCTGTTTTTCGTCTCTTTCTCATGGTCAGCATAGCAACAGTAATAGTTCGTGTTTCTCGGGGGGCGGGTGGTCAACTCTGTACCCCATTGGCCATCAGGTCTGTTCATCACTCATAACACCCCCATCCTTCTGGGAATTTTCGCCAGGGGAAAATTAACTAATAAAGCACATGACTGAATTACAGAGTTTAACAAAAATACAGAAGTTGCCTTAACTACAAGAACAATACAGATACACGTTCAAATTAACATCTCGATAAACAACAACAATAACATTATCACTCCCCTTCACATGTTGTATTTTAATATAAAATTCCTGTAACAACAGACTCCAACTTAGTAATCTCCTATTTTTATTTTTCATGTTAGCCAAAAAAAATACTAAAAGGGTTGTGTTCTTAGCTTAGGTGTATATTACAAAATGTGAACCAATACATGTGTGATTATACTGCGGTACATTATAAAAGTTTGTGCAAATACTAATCTCTATTTTACTGTTAAACTTAACATTCAAACAGTCAATCTTTCATGGTGTATTTTTTATCTTTCACATGCTTTGTCAAATTCCCTCAAAACCAGACCCTGTTATTCAAAGTAGCAATTGGTCAACCTTTGTCCCTTTTCCACTTAACTCTCACGTAGTTAGCTCGCTCACCAGTGTGGGAATAGGCCTTCACAGACTCCTTTCACAGGAGCTATCTTATCACAAATGTTTAGCAAACAAAGCCCATTTGCTGAACCTCCACACAATACGTTAATTTTAAGCAAGTCATTAATTTTATCTTCAGGATCTTTCATTCTATTTGTTTTCAGTTTAACAGCTGCAGATGATCCCTCTTGGTCAATACAACAGTTCAAGTTCTGCCTCTCCAAATCACATACTTGAATAACAATAAGTTGTTTACCCTTAAATTTCCAAACAAACTGTAATTGATTCACAGGCACATTGTTAACAAGCATTGTTCAGTTAACGGTCCCTTCACTTTTGTCAATCTTTCTAAAACAAATTCAGACTTTAAATTTTCTTTATTCAATTTAGGAACAACACCTTTCCCTTCTCCTTCAATAATATTCACATCACCAGCTTTCATCTCATCATTAACTTTTAACACACCTTCTAACACAAACAACTGAGAATTCTCACTTTCCACTGGTACCGTTAACCCTTTCTTCACTGAACCAAGTCCATCTGACCCAAAAGGACTGCATTCCTTTTCAACTAAATCAGATACCTCATACTTTTCCTGAGTTTCAATACTAGGTTCAGTACCCTGTGCATCCACACCCTTCACACCCTTGACACACGCAAACGGGACATCTACCTCTTCCAGGCTTTCAATACCAGTCCCTTTTTCAAATTCTAAGTTCCCCTGATCCTCCCAGTTACTCTCTGGGCAACTCCCCTTCGGAGTAAACTCCACCTTGCGGGTTAAATCAACCTAGTCTGCTAACCCAGCAGACTCCCTCAAGGTAGCGGCATTCTTTTCATCTACGTCAGCCCTTACATCATTATCGGGAACACATTTCAATTCTTCAACTGCAAACTGCTCTGTCAAGCCAGACAGATCATCCTTGTCCAACCCTGGACCTTCTAACTGCCATATCTGTTTCTCATCTTTCCTCTGTGCCTCTATAAATTCCCCTCCTGACTAAGGGTAAATCTAACTCCTCTCCTTTACTCTCCTTAGATCCACTATCCTCCGTTTTACCACCCTCTAACCCCTCTTGGTACAGGGTCGGTAAAAACGCCTCCGCCAAATCAAAACTGGAGTCATTTCAACTGGCTCCTGTCTCAGCCGCCTTTCTAGACATGCTGCGAGTTATTGCGCATGCGGGATAAATCTTGGAATCTATGGGCGGGTCCTCAGCACTCATTGGCTTACTTGTTAATTTCACTGCTGAATACACATCCCCAGAATCCAGATCCGCACGGGAACTGGGGTTTCTCCTTCCTTCACATACACCGTCCCTTCCGAGATAAACTTCTCACGCCCCTCTTGTGCTCTATCTACCTTTGCCTTGCCCATCGATCTGCTGACCGACTCAATGCATCCTGTAGGGATTGCTGTTTTCCCTTTTCCTGTCTCCTTCTTCGGAGAAAAGCACTTAGATGCCATATGACCAGCTTTCCCACAATTATAACAGGTAAAGCTAGGAACCTTCCTTCCAGCCTGCTTTTCCTCCTCCTTACCTTTTCCACCAGCTCCCGGCTTATTTTCTGCCTTAGCCGGTGGGCTTTCTCTACCGTCCCTACTGCCTGTCTGGTAACTCTCATTTGAGGACATCTTTGACTTGTGGGTTAAAGTATACTTGTTTGCTAACTTCGCAGTTGCAGACAAACTCTCTGTCTCCTTCTCATCCAAGTACGTCTTCATACTCTCAGGGATACAACTTTTAAATTGCTCCATCAGTATTAACTGTAACAGTTTATCATAATCTCCAATAACCCCTTTTGAGGCGCACCAACGCTCACAATACATTGCATCTCACGGACAAACTCTAAATACGTGTGGTTCCACGGCTTTCTCAAGTTCCAGAACTTCTGCCGGTATGCCTCTGGCGCCAACTCGTAACTCCTCAGTACAGCCCTTTTTACTTCCTCATAAGTCCTTAGACTCATCCATGGACAATGCCGAATACCCTTTCTGAGCCTTCCCCCTAAGTACGCTCTGTACCAGAACAGCCCATTTCCCCCTTAGGCCAGTTCTGATTCACAGCCACTTTCTCAAAATGGAGGAAGAACTTATCGGCATCCATCTCCTCGAACGGAGGGTACCAACTGGATCTCCCGACCAATCTTGAACCCCTCATTTGGGTCTGCCGCCCGGTCTCTTCCCTGCTGTACCTTTAACTTCTCTATTTCCAGCGCATGCTGCCTCTCTTTCTCCCTTTCCTCCTTCTGCCTTTCAGCCTCTTTCCTCTTTTCAGCTTTCCTTTCTACCTCCTCTCTCCTCCCTTCTTCCTCCTCTCTCCTCCTTTCAGCTTTCCTTTCTTCCTCCTCTCTCCTCCTTTCTTCCTCTCTTCTCCCTGCAGCTTCTCTCTCTGCTTCCATCTGCCTCATCCGAAGTTCATGCTGCCTCTTCTCCTTTTCCTCAGGCAACCTTAATTTTTCCATCCTCTAACTGAACAACCCCCTCGGCTGGTTTCCTCTCAGGGAACAGGTCCAATACATCTGGTGTGAACACACCCTTGGATACATAATGCATAACTATTTCTCTCTGTCTTTCCACCTTTCTCATCGACGATTTCACCTCTGGGAGATCTAATCGTTTCGCAACAATCACCAATTCAGCC